>NW_026601386.1:0-54483 GCF_029448725.1 Salvelinus fontinalis
GGTTTACTTGATCAAACAGATGTTTCATAATGATTAAGTTGTTATGTGGACACGTGACATACCGACAACTTTGATAAAAAACACTATAGGAGTTGCCTCCAGATCGCTATGCATATTCATGCTAGTAGCTTAGCATCTCTCTCTATTGAATACAGGCGGTGCATATTCATGCTAGTAGCTTAGCATCTCTCTCCATTGAATACAGGCGGTGCATATTCATGCTAGTAGCTTAGCATCTCTCTCCATTGAATACAGGCGGTGCATATTCATGCTAGTAGCTTAGCATCCCTCTCCATTGAATACAGGCGGTGCATATTCATGCTAGTAGCTTAGCATCTCTCTCCAATGAATACAGGTGGTTGACGTCAACAACCCTCATAGAACATAAACAATAGATTACAATAATAAGACGAATCCACCAACCCAAAGAAAGGATAGGCGGGAGATGGACAACCCGCAGTGAAGCTTTGTGGACAACAACTACCCTTGTTAGGGCGGAGAGACGTCTTGTCAGTATATCCATTATCTTTGGTGTAGCCAACCCAACTCTCACATGGCACTATTGGGGGGCACGGTGTGCAGTAAATCATCACTATATGAAAATCACTACATGCAGTGCCCCCCAGTCTGCGGTCAGCAGATAGACCCTTCTCAAATCTATATGTTAAGTCACTTTTTGGAAACGGAACGGAGAAAATAAGGGGTAGCTTGCTCTCTAGTCGTCTGATTCTAGACATATCAGTCATCATCCTGGGCCCTCCGTTTAAGAGGTATTGACGAGCCAACTCCGAATATCCAAAGTTAAAAACACATTTAAGGTGGTACTTACTGGTGTTAATCAGATCTCCTATCTCCTCCTCTTCATCTTTCAATGTGACAGTAATCTCCCCTTCCTTCTTCACTCCAAAAACTGCATCCACCTCTTTCTCTTCCTCCTCTTCTTTTACTGAAACGTCTTTCTCTTCTTTCACTCTGAACGCGTCTTCCTCTTCTTTCACTGAAACGTCTTTCTCGTCTTCTTTCAGGGTAACAGCCTCACCCTCTACTTTTTGTTTTACTGTAACATCCTCTTCTTCCTTCTCCTCTTTAACGACAATGTTCAGCCCAAGAGCTTCTTTCTCCGTCCAGCAGACCGCCTCTTCTTTAACGAGAGTGGAGTAGTTTATTGAACTCATGGTCGGGGATGTTAGCTAGCTAGCTATCATTCGCGACTAGGCTAGTGCTAATTTAACCAGCCAGCTACTATAGTTGACTAATACAAAATAACGTAATATTAAATTAAATAGGTTAACAAGTAGATACGACCTAAGTGTGTCTAACACACAGTAGCTAATATACACCGAAAGCGTATAAATAGCTTGAATCTTTCGGCTATGTTGGCTAGCAAGCTACCGAGGTGGTTGACGAGCTGTTTAGGAAGAACCGTCCACTAGATTATACGTCACGGCAGCAGCATCGCCTGAAAGACGGACATCGCCGTCTTCTGACTGGAGGGGAAACGCAGTTGAGGATCATATTTTATTTTAAGACAAAGATTATTTTAAATGGATTTAATTAAATAATACTATTATATTGAGAGATACAAAGACAGGAATGTGTTGATCGATTAGTGCGAATAAAAAATGTTTATTGCAGCACATTTAAGGCAGTTTCATTAAGTCAAACTAAATCTAAATAAGTAGCTAGCTACTGTAGGTCTATACTGCTCCTACATGGTGTAACAATACATCATGTAGATGTATATAATGAACTGACTAGGTCTATACTGCTCCTACATGGTGTAACAATACATCATGTAGATGTATATAATGAACAGACTAGGTCTATACTGCCCCTACATGGTGTAACAATACATCATGTAGATGTATATAATGAACAGACTAGGTCTATACTGCTCCTACATGGTGTAACAATACATCATGTAGATGTATATAATGAACAGACTAGGTCCATACTGCTCCTACATGTTTATGTATTATTATGTGTTATTTATTTCTCCTTTATTTAACCAGGTCGGCCAGTTGAGAACAAGTTCTCATTTACAACTGCAACCTGGCCAAGATAAAACAAAGCAGTTCGACAAAAACAACAACACAGAGTTACACATGGAGTAAAACAAACATACAGTCAATAATACAGTAGAAGATCGAGAATATATTTTTATGTTTAGAAATATCGTGAAACACGATCATTCCACTATTAATGCAGATATTATGGACATTTTATTTAAAACATGTAATTAAACTATAATTGTAGCTCCTTTAATTTAGACCCAAAATGTATTTGCTATACATTTTAATAATGTGTGCCATTGCCCGGCTATTAAAATGGACAGGCGACTATTTGAGACTCAGCCTTGAATTTACATTTTATGGAATGTTAACTTTGATTGTCTTCAATGAAAATAACCTTTCAAACATGGAATGCAACGTTGTATGAAACAATATTGTCAACTGACTTGATGTCTACGGTGCCAAAGAGATTGATAGTTGGGAGTGTTGGGAGTGTCCAGTGTGTTGATATAATGGTAATAATGTCAAAATCCCACTTTTAACAACCATCAGAATTGGTTAAAAAAAAGTTATACCCGAGTAGTGCAGCGGTCGACAGTACTGCATCGAAGGGCTAGAGGCATCACTACAGACCCAGGTTCGATCCCGGGCTGTACCACAACCTGCTGTGATCGGGAGTCCCGTAGGGCAGCACACTATAGGCCAAGCGCTGCCCAGGTTAGGGGAGGGTTTGGCCGGGGGGGGGGGGGGGGGGAAACCTTATGGCGCCGGCAGGCTGACCTCGGCCGTCAGGTGAACAGTGTTTCCTCCGACATATTGGTGCATCTTCCGGGTTAAGCGGGTAGCTGTTAAGAAGCTCGGTTTGGCTGGTCATGTTTGGCTGGTCAGAGGACGCATGACTCGACCTTCGATATATATTATATTATTATTGTATAATATATAGATATATTCAATATTTGTATTTTTTATTTTACCTTTATTTATACAGGTTTTTCTCATTGAGATAACATCTCTTTTCCAAAAGAGACCTGGTCCAATAGCAGCAGGGGGAACAACGTTTCAGACAAAACAACTTACGTACACAACATTAAACAAAGCTATAAACACACACACACACACAGTACAACAATAACATGTTACGTTAAAAACACGAACGTCTTGACTAAAAACAGCTGCCCTAAAAACAATTACACTCTTCTATACATCGATCAAGTGTTTAATAAGCTCCAACAACGAAACCAGATCATCACATTTTAAATGTTCAGGAGAGAATTCCAGGACCACGGAGCTGAGTAACAATTCGACCTGTTCTAATTTTTGTTAGAAGCAAATGAGAAGGGGGCCGTAATTGATATTTATTTACCGACATGACTAAAAAAGAACAGAGATAAAATGGCATTTTACCCAAAATGGCCTTAAATATCAGTGTATACCAGTGTTTAAGCCTACGCAAGGTCAATGACGACCAGCCAACAGCACTGGAGACATCACAATATCGAAATTGTGGAGAAAAAACGGGGGTAAAATTATTTTAAAAATACCGAAATTGGTTGTTCCCCCACCATTTACAACATCACTGAGCACCATCACTGTCTTTCCTTCGTGGATCTCCTGCATGTTTACATATCTGGCATTACTCATCTCATATGTATATACTGTATTCTATCCTATTCTACTGTATCTTAGTCTATGCATTACTCATCTCATATGTATATACTGTATTCTATCCTATTCTACTGTATCTTAGTCTATGCATTACTCATCTCATATGTATATACTGTATTCTATCCTATTCTACTGTATTAGTCTATGTATTACTCATCTCATATGTATATACTGTGTTCTATCCTATTCTACTGTATCTTAGTCTATGTATTACTCATCTCATATGTATATACTGTATTCTATCCTATTCTACTGTATCTTAGTCTATGTATTACTCATCTCAAATGTATATACTGTATTCTATCCTATTCTACTGTATCTTAGTCTATGCATTACTCATCTCATATGTATATACTGTATGCTTTCCTATTCTACTGTATCTTAGTCTATGTATTACTCATCTCATATGTATATACTGTATTCTATCCTATTCTACTGTATCTTAGTCTATGTATTACTCATCTCATATGTATATACTGTATTCTATCCTATTCTACTGTATCTTAGTCTATGCATTACTCATCTCATATGTATATACTGTATTCTATCCTATTCTACTGTATTAGTCTATGTATTACTCATCTCATATGTATATACTGTATTCTATCCTATTCTACTCTATCTGTCTATGTATTACTCATCTCATATGTATATACTGTATTCTATCCTACTGTAT
Source organism: Salvelinus fontinalis (assembly GCF_029448725.1). Classification (NCBI taxonomy): domain Eukaryota; kingdom Metazoa; phylum Chordata; class Actinopteri; order Salmoniformes; family Salmonidae; genus Salvelinus; species Salvelinus fontinalis. Next base: position 4,354 of record NW_026601386.1, read on the forward strand.
CTTAGTCTATGCATTACTCATCTCATATGTATATACTGTATTCTATCCTATTCTACTGTATCTTAGTCTATGCATTACTCATCTCATATGTATATACTGTATTCTATCCTATTCTACTGTATCTTAGTCTATGTATTACTCATCTCATATGTATATACTGTATTCTATCCTATTCTACTGTATCTTAGTCTATGTATTACTCATCTCATATGTATATACTGTATTCTATCCTATTCTACTGTATCTTAGTCTATGTATTACTCATCTCATGTGTATATACTGTATTCTATCCTATTCTACTGTATCTGTCTATGTATTACTCATCTCATATTTATATACTGTATTCTATCCTATTCTACTGTATCTGTCTATGCTGCTCTGATATCGCTCGTCCATATATTTATATATTCTTATTCCATTAGTTAGATTTGTGTGTATTAGGTATTTGTTGTGAAATTGTTAGATATTACTGCACTGTTGGAGCTAGGAACACAAGCATTTAGTTAGATACTACTGCACTGTTGGAGCTGGGAACACAAGCATTTAGTTAGATATTACTGCACTGTTGGAGCTAGGAACACAAGCATTTAGTTAGATACTCCTGCACTGTTGGAGCTAGGAACACAAGCATTTAGTTAGATATTACTGCACTGTTGGAGCTAGGAACACAAGCATTTAGGTAGATATTACTGCACCGTTGGAGCTAGAAACACAAGCATTTAGGTAGATATTACTGCACTGTTGGAGCTGGGAACACAAGCATTTAGTTAGATACTCCTGCACTGTTGGAGCTAGGAACACAAGCATTTAGTTAGATACTACTGCACTGTTGGAGCTGGGAACACAAGCATTTAGTTAGATACTCCTGCACTGTTGGAGCTAGGAACACAAGCATTTAGTTAGATATTACTGCACTGTTGGAGCTAGGAACACAAGCATTTAGGTAGATATTACTGCACTGTTGGAGCTAGAAACACAAGCATTTAGTTAGATATTACTGTTGGAGCTATGAACACAAGCATTTAGTTAGATACTACTGCACTGTTGGAGCTGGGAACACAAGCATTTAGTTAGATACTACTGCACTGTTGGAGCTATGAACACAAGCATGCATTTAGTTAGATACTCCTGCACTGTTGGAGCTAGGAACACAAGCATTTAGTTAGATATTACTGCACTGTTGGAGCTAGGAACACAAGCATTTAGTTAGATATTACTGCACTGTTGGAGCTAGGAACACAAGCATTTAGTTAGATATTACTGTTGGAGCTATGAACACAAGCATTTAGTTAGATACTACTGCACTGTTGGAGCTGGGAACACAAGCATTTAGTTAGGTACTACTGCACTGTTGGAGCTATGAACACAAGCATTTAGTTAGATACTCCTGCACTGTTGTGTTGGAGCTAGGAACACAAGCATTTAGTTAGATATTACGGCACTGTTGGAGCTCGGAACACAAGCATTTAGTTAGATATTACTGTTGGAGCTATGAACACAAGCATTTAGTTAGATACTACTGCACGGTTGGAGCTAGGAACACAAGCATTTAGTTAGATATTACTGCACTGTTGGAGCTAGGAACACAAGCATTTAGTGTGATATTACTGCACTGTTGGAGCTATGAACACAAAACATTTAGTTAGAAACACCCCATCACTTTACATTACTTACATATTTGCCTATGTATGTATGTATGGACCCAAACGTTTGGTATACATATTAGTTCAGAACCTAGCTATGAACCTCAGCTATCATAGCCAGTTGTATCAACTTCAAAACAGCCTGAATGACATTAATGAAGCCTATGGATTGAGTAGAATATAATATCATGTTGTGCCAAGGATGCAAGTCGTATATACATGTAGTTATTACCATGCATGAGATCCCCACATTGTAGCCTGTACATTTAATATGTTCACTAATCATGTACTCTACCTTGGCAAATAAAGGTGCAGTTTAGGTATGAATGTCTTTGAGATGATTATTCAGTCATATCCAATACCAGGAGTATCAAATTCCAGTCTTTGAATGACGCTGTGTCTGCATGTATGTATTACAATTCTACACTTCAACAGTGTTTACCAATCTTGGTCCTGGGACATCAATGGTTACACATTGTAACTAATAGACTAGAAACAGGATTTAACTAGTTAATTCATATATACAGAAATATAATGTTAAAAACCAGAACACTACACTTCCTATGCATCATGTAAATACTCCAACACCGGTTCATCTCAACATCTAATGCCCTTCATCTGCATTGATCTGATAAACACAGGATAGGTGGAGTATTTCATCACATTACACTTCATTTCAACCAGTAGAGAATGTGAAACGCTTTATTGAAAAGCTCATTATCCAAGTGTTATAAATACAAGTTCAATCTGTACTTCAATGCACATCTGTTGTGAATTATAAAAACAGAGAAAGAAAGAGGTGGAGAGAGAGGTGTAAAAGACAGAAAGGGAAAGAGGTAAGCACATAGGACCAGGGAAGGCAGCACATGATTAATGAATCACAGTGCTACCTAAATATTCTCTCAGTTCATCACAATTATATAGCAGTGTCTCTAGTCGGCCCAAAGGTTATCTTAAAAGCAGGTGAGGTGGCGATGATGGGACTAGGGGTTGGCATCCTCTCACATCAAAACATATCTGCAGACGAAAGACAGATGGAGAGAGAGAGCATGTTTAAGCCTTGTGTTTTTAGTTTTTATTCTAACATTGTTAGTCATCAATCAGGAGGTGAAATGCAAAACTGACCTGGGATCATTAACTCTGGGACTACTGCATCTATCTGTATTTCAATGTAAAGCATCTCTTTAATAATACTTCCTGTTGACCTGACCATGTGACCTCTCACTTCTGATCATGCTGTGCCCTCTATGTAGCCAGTTCAGATGCAGGAGTGGTTCACCGACACAGCTGATATAACCTAGAGGATTTAGGGAGAAGGGGAGAGAGGGATGAAGTGAAGGAGAGAGACTGTTATTGAGAAAATAAGGTAGTTAAAGCCACAGTGTTCAACAGGAATCTGTGTGTGGCCTCACCTGGTGTCCACACCACACTAAGTGGCTGCAGAGTACTTTATGCTGAAAAACATGAACGGACCCCAAGGACAAACAATATAGCGTAGTTATAGAAATAATGATGTGTCTTACTATTCTCCATGGTTGGCCCTCTTGCCTATTCTTTGAAGGTGGAAGGAGCCACAGTTATACACCTGAGCCTGCTTACTGCACAACACAATCCATCAATCGGATTGATACATGAGTGTGTGGGTTATAGGGTGTCAAATTGTTCTACATTTTTTCAATATGGGTTATTTAAAACAGCCTGTTTTGTTTTTGCACAGACATCACACCCTTACCTAAACAGCACCCTCACCTGAGAAGTAGAAATCAAAGGGAGAGAAACTGTGAATTGAATAACTGCAGTTGACATAGCTAAGTAAATGGAAGAATACTCTTATTGCAATGTGGATGGCTCTTAAAAGAGCCTTTGGTTGTGCATAGTGTAGTCTATGGTGTTGCTAGGGAACAGCACCCTCTTAAAAGAGCCTTTGGTTGTGCATAGTGTAGTCTATGGTGTTGCTAGGGAACAGCACCCTCTTAAAAGAGCCTTTGGTTGTGCATAGTGTAGTCTATGGTGTTGCCAGGGAACTGCACCCTCTTTGAAGAAGGAGGAGGTGAAGATCTCCTGCACACGGATTGCCTCTCTTGCTGCGTGGTTGGACCCCATCCTTGAAACATCCTGCAGAGCAGCAGACTCCTCCTCTGGGACACGGCGGCGAGCTGCAGATCCCCTCCTGGTCCTCGTGTCCATCCTCATGAAGTTACGCAGGACACAGGTAGCCTTCACACACCTGAATTCCTCCAGGAGGCAGTCCCAGATGACCCTGGTCACCCAACCTTGCAGTGCCCTACACGGTAACTGTAGGCAATCGTTTTGAAGGAATCTCCAGTTACAAAGTATCTGTAGCAATATGGAAGACAATGTAATTATTAGACTTTTACATCACCAGGTCATTGTGGATTACTAAAGTATAATATCCCTGATAACAAATCATGATAACATTGGATTGATAGATCCATGGGCACACATATGTACATGTGTAGCATGTGACAATAACAGGATCATATCAAGGATAGCATCACAAATGAATACATAAATACCACTTGAAGCTTGATAATGAGTTGATCATTTGAATCAGCTGTGCAGTGCTGAGGCAAAAACAACAATGTGCCTCTTTGAGTCCCCAGGACTAAGAACCACTGCTCTTCATTGGGACCTCTTCATATGTAGACTGGCTTTCATAGAGCTCTTTATCTGAGGACAGAAAACCTCACAAGAAACACACTTCATTATAGTCAAATTACACCACACTGAATATTATGTTACTATTATCTCCGTCCTCACTTCTAGGGACAGGAACTACACAAAAGTACCTGCCCTATCCAGAATAGCCTCCTCTCTCACTGACAGTAGGGGCTGCTATCCTTTCACCCTCCATGGTTGTTAGCTAGCTACCTACAAATGCATTTGGAGTTTGTTTTTTACAGTGATAAATACATCAAGATAGCTAGCTAATATGAAGTTAGACAGCTGATGATATTTAATTCACTTAGCTATCTATCTATCTATATAGTATTTGCTAGCCAACTAGCTAGCTCATTTAGCAGCTCATTAGAGTTAGCCTGCACTGTAGCTAGTTAGCTAATAATACATCGTTGTTTCTTTACATTTCCAAAATCTATTTCCTTACTTGAATAGGTTCTCCCAGCCATGTGGACAACTGGAAACAGGGCAGCAAAGTTTGTCACCAGAGCGTTTTAGAGGATATTACTATTGAACTATGTACCCATTTAATAACCAGACCTTCATACAAACTTGCTCTGGTCTGAATTCTTGACGGAGTCACAACGGGCGGCCTAAGCGGCACACAGCAGTTTACCGCTATTTATCTAGTGTACATTCACCCTCAGTCACCTTGTCCTAGAGAGATTTACATGGTTATCAAAACGTCACACCAGGGTGAGCCTGAACAAAACACAGCCCTGTGGGGAAAATGAATGGTGGAAAAACGATGTGAACCATTTCCCTGTTTGACCTGTAGTTGTTATGGATATTATGACTCTACAGCGCCCCACAGTGGACGGGTCACAACATGTTCCATTGATAAAGCAGACTTTATTTAACCTCCATGACGGGTCACAATATGTTCCATTGATAAAGCAGACTTAATTTAACCTCCATGACATCTTGTTTTTACATGACGTTGTAGATTGCAGCGTATGTATTTAGGATGTTTTCAGCGTGTTTTTAACCCTTTCAAACAATGGATTAATCGATTAATTAACATAAAAGAAAAAGTCAACTCAAGTCTGACAGTCCAAACAAAAACACATGGTTAGCGGATGTTAATGGTCACATACACATGGTTAGCAGATGTTAATGGTCACATACACATGGTTAGCAGATGTTAATGGTCACATACACATGGTTAGCGGATGTTAATGGTCACATACACATGGTTAGCGGATGTTAATGGTCACATACACATGGTTAGCGGATGTTATTGGTCACATACACATGGTTAGCGGATGTTAATGGTCACATACACATGGTTAGCGGATGTTAATGGTCACATACACATGGTTAGCGGATGTTAATGGTCACATACACATGGTTAGCGGATGTTAATGGTCACATACACATGGTTAGCGGATGTTAATGGACACATACACATTGTTAGCAGATGTTAACTTCTTTGGGCTGCAGGGGCAGTATTGAGTTGCCTGGATAAAAGGTGCCCATTTCAAACGGCCTCGTACTCAATTCTTGCTCGTACAATATGCAGATTATTATTACTATTGGATAGAAAACACTCTCTAGTTTCTAAAACCGTTTGAATTATATCTGTGAGTAAAACAGAACTCATTTTGCAGCAAACTTCCTGACAGGAAGTGGAAAATCTGAAATCGATGCTCTTTTCTAGGGCCTGCCTATAAATGTGCTTGATATGTATTAGTATACATGCACTTCATACGCCTTCCACTAGATGTCAACAGGCAGTGAGAGAAGAAATGGAGTGTATAACTTGATCTGAGGTCAAATAAAAGCTCTTGGCATGACGTGACACCAATTTCCTGTTTTCTGGAACGCGCGAGAAGGGACCTGGTATTGCCTTCTGAAAAGCTGTCGTTAGAGACGGCTAATATTTCCGGCTTTGATTTTATTTGATAAATGTGACAATATCATCGTAAAGTATGTTTTTTTCAATATAGTTTTATTAGATTATTGAATTTTTTTCGGGACGTTAGGCGTTTTGCTTTGTCTGCGTTTGTTGACGTTGGAGAGCTTCGCGCCACTTAGCTAGTGTGCTTGCTAATTTAAGAGGGAAAAATGCCATTCTAAAACCAAACAACGATTGTTCCCGACAAAGGACCCCTTGTACAACATTCTGATGGAAGATCATCAAAAGTAGGACCCGTTTTATGATGTTATTTCATATGACAGATATATGAACGAACACTAGTAGTTTGTATCTGTCTGTCGAACACTAGTAGTTTGCGCCCAGATTTTGGGCACTCTCTCGCTATAACGTAAGCTGGATGTCGTAATGAAGTTATTTTTAGAATTCTAAAACGGCGATTGCATTAACATCTTAGGGCTGCAAGCCCGATGTCGGTACACTTATGACAACAGCCAGCTCAAGTGCAGGGCGCAAAATTTTAAATATATTTTTTTAGAAATATTTAACTTTCACACATTAACAAGTCCAATACAGCAAATGAAATATAAACATCTTGTGAATCCAGCCAACATGTCCGATTTTTAAAATGTTTTACAGCGAAAACACCACGTATATTTATGTTAGCTCACCACCAAATACAAAAAAGGACAGACATTTTTCACAGCACAGGTAGCATGCACAAAACCAACCTAACTAACCAAGAAACAACTTCATCAGATGACAGTCTTATAACATGTTATACAATAAATCTATGTTTTGTTTGAAAAATGTGCATATTTCAGGTATAAATCAGTTTAACATTGCAGCTACCATCACAGTTACAAATAGCACCGAAGCAGCCAGAGTAATTACAGACACCAACGTGGAATACCTAAATACTCATCATAAAACATTTATGAAAAATACATGGTGTACAGCAAATGAAAGACAAGCATCTTGTGAATCCAGCCAATATTTCCGATTTCTTAAGTGTTTTACAGCGAAAACACAATATAGCATTATATTAGCTTACCACAATAGCCAGAAACACAAGCCATTTACCAGCAGCAAAAGTTAGCGATCGTAAAAACAAACCAGCAAAAGATATATAATTTTTGACTAACCTTGATAAGCTTCATCAGATGACAGTCCTATAACATCAGGTTATACATACACTTATGTTTTGTTCGAAAATTTGCATATTTAGAGCTGAAATCAGTGGTTATACATTGTGCTAACGTAGCATATTTTTCCCATTATGTCCGGATATTTTTATGACACTCACCTATTCTGACCAAATAACTATTCATAAACGTTACTAAAAAAAATACATGTTGTATAGGAAATGATAGATACACTAGTTCTTAAGGGTCACATACACATGGTTAGCAGATGTTAATGGTCACATACACATGGTTAGCAGATGTTAATGGTCACATACACATGGTTAGCAGATGTTAACCTGTTGAGGCTGGGGGCGCTGTTGTCACTATTTATGCTAATCGTGTAATTTTTGAAACGGCTTCCCACAAAATTCTTGATCGTACAATATGCATATTATTATTATTATTGGATAGAAAACAGTCTATAGTTTCTATAGGAGTTGAAATTTTGTCTCTAAGTGGAACAGAACCCATTCTACAGCAATTTCCCTGACATGGAGTCAGATTTCAGAAATGTTGGCCCCTGATCTGGAGTCAGTTAAAAGGTCACTGTTATTGCTATGAGTATACGGACACTGCTTACGTCTTCCCCTGGATGCCTTTACGTGATGACGATTTGAATGGGGTCGATTGCGCGTTCACAGGCACTATAAATTAAAAAACCCTGTAGCTAGCAACTCTTTTCTTGGTGCGTCATGCGCGTGGAGGACACCGACCCGCACCTGTTCCAAGCATTAGTGTTGGGAGTAATCTTTCTCCGGTCATGTTAAGACTCGTTATAGGAGTTAAAAACATCATAAGGTAGTTAATTTAAAGCGTTTTATAGCAATTTATATCCGTTTAGTGCGATTTTGGGACATTTATTTCTGAAACGCTGTGAATCGCTGGGCACGCTTCCAGTTCATCCCGAACGCAGTTGGCATTTCCACATGGCAAGAGGACAGCTTTCCACCAAAAGACGATTAGACCCAAGAAAGGATCCTTTGCCCAAGATACTGATGGAAGAACAGCTCAAAGTAGGACATTTTTATTATGATAAATCGTGTTTCTGTCGAAAAATGTTAGTGGCTTAGGACGCCATGTTTTTTGACGTAGCTTCGCTTGGCGCAAACTGTATTGAAAAGTAAGGATAATTTAAAAAATGTAAATCCGCGATTGTATTAAGAATTAAATTGTCTATCAATCGCTGTCCACCCTATATTTTTTAGTCACGTTTATGAGTATTTATGTATAAGAGTAGATCACTGTCTAATATGGCGCACCAACATTTTCTCACCAGCTGGGCTACTTTTGTCATTGTGTAACCATGATTTTGGTGGCTAAATATGCACATTTTCGAACAAACTGTATATGCATGTTGTAATGTGATGTTACAGGGGTGTCATCTGAAGAATTCTGAGAAGGTTAGTGAAAAAATAATATATTTTGGCGATGTTTACGTTATCGCTCACTTTGGCTAGAATTAATGCTGGGGTAATGTTTGCACATGTGCTATGCTAATATAACGATTTATTGTGTTTTCGCTGTAAGACACTTAGAAAATCTGAAATATTGTCTGTATTCACAGGATCTGTGTCTTTCGATTAGTGTATGCTGTGTATTTTTACGAAATGTTTGATTATTAGTAAGTAGGTAAACACGTTGCTCTATGTAGTTATTCTAGTCCATTTGTGACGGTGGGTGCAATTGTAACCTATGCCATCTACCTGAAATATGCACATTTTTCTAACAAAACCTATCCCATACCATAAATATGTTATCAGACTGTCATCTGATGAGTTTTTTTCTTGGTTAGGGGCTATAAATATCTTAGTTTAGCCGAATTAGTGATAGCTACTGTTGTTGGTGGACAAATAAAATATGGTGGATTATGCTAATGTGTTTTTAGCTAATAGATTTACATCTTTACATATTGTGTCTTCCCTGTAAAACATTTTAAAAATCGGACATGTTGGCTGGATTCACAAGATCTGTCTTTCATTAGCTGTATTGGACTTTAATGTGTGAAAGTTAAATATTTAAAAAAAAAAAAAAATTGGAATTTCGCGGCTCTGCCTTTTCAGTGGGGGTGGGGGGGGAGTGCCGCTAGCGGCACCCTCATCCTAGACAGGTTAATGCGACTGTAGCGAAATGCTTGTGCTTCTAGTTCCGACAATGCAGTAATATCTAACAAGTAATCTAACAAATTCACAACAACTACCTTATACACACAAATGTAAGGGATGAATAAGAATATGTACATATAAATACATGGATGAGCGATGGCCGTGCGTCATTGGCAGATGCAGTAGATGGTATAGAATACTGTATATACATGTGAGTATATACATATACTGTATATACATATGAGGGTAATGTAGCATATGTGAACATTATTAAAGTTGCGTTATTTAAAGTGACTAGTGATACCTTTTATTAAGTCCATTTATTAAAGTGGCCAGAGATTGAGTCTGTATGTTGGCAGCAGCCTCTCTATGTTAGTGATGGCTGTTTAACAGTCTGATGGCCTTGAGATAGAAGCTGTTTTTTCAGTCTCTCGGTCCCAGCTTTGATGCACCTGTACTGACCTCGCCTTCTGGATGATAGCGGTGTGAACAGGCAGTGGCTCGGGTGGTTGTTGTCCTTGATGATCTTTTTGGCCTTCCTGTGACATCGAGTGGTGTAGGTGTCCTGGAGGGCAGGTAGTTTGCCCCGGTGATGCCTTGTGCAGACCGGACCACCCTCTGGAGGGTCTTGCGGTTGAGGGCGGTGCAGTTGCCATACCAGGCGGTGATACAGCCCGACAGGATGCTCTCGATTGTGCGTCTGTAAAATGTTTGTGAGTGTGTTCGGTGACAAGACAAATTTCTTCAGCCTCCTGAGGTTGAAGAGTCGCTGTTGCGCCTTCTTCACCACACTGTCTGTGTGGGTGGACCATTTCAGTTTGTCTGTGATGTACGCCGAGGAACTAAAAACGTTCCACCTTCTCCACTACTGACCCATCAATGTGGATGGGGGGGGGGGGTGCTCCCTCTGCAGTTTCCTGAAGTCCACGATCATCTCCTTTGTTTCGTTGATGTTGAGTGAGAGGTTATTTTCCTGACACCACACTCCGAGGGCCCTCGCCTCCTCCCTGTAGGTCGTCTCGTCATTGTTGGTAATCAAGCCTACCACTGTAGCGTTGTCTGCAAACTTGATGATTGAGTTGGAGGTGTGCATGGCCACGCAGTCATGGGTGAACAGGGAGTAATGGAGAGGGCTCAGAACGCACCCTTGTGGGCCCCAGTGTTGAGGATCAACAGGGTGACGATATTGTTTCCTACCTTCGCCACCTGGGGGCAGCCGGTCAGAAAGTCCAGGACCCAGTTGCACAGGGTGGGGTCGAGACCCAAGGTCTCGAGCTTAACTTCTCTAGGGTAGGGGGCAGCATTTGGAATTTTGGATGAAAAGCGTGCCCAAATTAAACTGCCTCCTACTCGGGCCCAGGAAATATGATATGCATATAACTGGTTCAATAATTACACATAATTCTTAATAATGTAGCAATTTAGAAACAGTCACATGTTCAACTATCATCAGCTGATCCAGGAAATCATTTTCTGAATGCCAGTCACATGACAAACATCACGACATGCAACAACCAAAGTGCTTCTTCATTCATTACTCTGGTAAAGACAGTTATGCCGTGCTCCACGTTGGATCCAACATCCCTAACAAATTGATGTTTATATTGTGTTATTGTCTGCTTGATTTACAGTAGGGTCTCGTTAGTCTGTTTCGACACGGAGAAACTTAGCTCATGTGTAGAGAGAGAACTGTTCCTTAATGGATGGGCTATTGTACAACACACAGAGCTATTTTCCGTTATTCAGGACATTTAGAATGACATCACATTACAGAGTAGCCTAGTGGGATTATTCACAAAATTATCTGGTGATCAGGTTATGAAATGTCATGAAAAAGACATTTTAGTTTCCATGTTTCACCTGTAAATATTAAATTATTTATAGTCATAGGTCCATGTTGTTGTTAGGTGAAGTTATGGGTCCTACAGTAGGTCTATGTTGTTGTTAGGTGAAGTTATGGGTCCTACAGTAGGTCTATGTTGTTGTTAGGTGAAGTAATGGGTCTTACAGTAGGTCTATGTTATTGTTCTTGTATTCACACCAATAATACTTTTCAATACTTTGTAGAATCACCTTTTGTAAATGACATAACCGACGTCAAGGATCGGTAGGATAGTCAGTTTTACGAGGCCATGTTTGGCAGCGTGAAGGAGGCTATAGGAAATAGGAAGCCGATTCTAGATTTAACTTTGGATTGGAGATGCTTAATGTGAGTCTGGAAGGAGAGTTTACAGTCTAACCAGACACCTAGGTATTTATAGTTGTCCACATATTCTAAGTCAGAACCGTCCAGAGTAGTGATGCTTGTCGAGCGGGCGGATGCGGGCAGCGATCGGTTGAAGAGCATGCATTTAGTTTTACTAGCATATAAGAGCAGTTGGAGGCCACGGAAGGAGTGTTGTATGGCGTTGAAGCTCGTATGGAGGTTTGTTAACACAGTGTCCAAAGAAGGGCCAGATGTATACAGAATGGTGTCATCAGAGAAACACCCACAGCAAGAGTTACATAATTTATATATACAGAGAGTCAGCCTGAGAATTGAAACCTGTGGCACCCCCATAGACTACCAGAGGTCCGGACAACAGGCCCTCTGATTTTACACACTGAACACCATCAGAGAAGTAGTTGGTGAACCAGGCGAGGCAGTCATTTGAAAAACCAAGGCTGTTGAGTCTGCCGATAAGAATACGGTGATTGACAGAGTCGAAAGACTTGGCCAGGTCGATGAAGACGGCTGCACAGTACTGTCTTTTATCGATGTCGGTTTTGATATCGTTTAGGACATTGAGGGTGGTTGAGGTGCACCCGTGACCAGCTCGGAAACCAGGTTGCATAGCGGAGAAGGTACGGTGGGATTCGAAATGGTCAGTGATCTGTTTGTTCACTTGGCTTTCGAAGACTTTAGAAAGGCAGGGCAGGATGGATATAGGTCTACAACAGTTTGGGTCTAGAGTGTCACCCCCTTTGAAGAGGGGGATGACCGCGGCAGCTTTCAGATCTTTAGGAATCTCAGACGATACGAAAGAGAGGTTGAACTGACCAGTAATAGGGGTTGCAACAATGGTGGCAGATAACTTTAGGAAGAGAGGGTCCAGATTGTCTAGCCCAGCTGATTTTTAGGCATCCAGATTTTGCAGCTCTTTCAGAACATCAGCTGTCTGGATTTGGGTGAAGGAGAAGCGGGGGGAGCTTGGGCAAGTTGCTGCGTGGTGTGCAGAGCTGTTAGCCGGGGTTGGGGTAGCCAGGTGGAAAGCATGGCCAGCCGTAGAAAAATGCTTATTGAATTGCTCTATTGTCGTGGTTTTATCAGTGGTGACAGTGTTTCCTAGCCTCAGTGCAGTTGGCAGCTGGGAGGAGATACTCTTATTGTCCATGGACTTTACAGTGTCCCAAAACTTTTTGGAATTAGTGCTGCAGGATGCATATTTCTGTTAGGAAAGTAAAGGCTAGCTTTTTCAAACTGACCGTGTGTATTGGTTTCTGACTTCCCTGAAAGTTTCATATCGCGGGGAATATTCGATGCTAGTGCAGTACACCACAGGGTGTTTTTGTGCTGGTCAAGGGCAGTCAAGTCTGGAGTGAACCAAGGGCAGACGTCAATTGTTGTACAACATCATGGCTACGCTGTTGGCATCACCTTTTGCAGTGGATTTCTGCTGTTGTGGGCCTTTAACCATCTGTCTGTTTATGTTCGTCAAAAGAGAGATCAGGGTCGAGAGTAACGCCGAGGTCCTTCACAGTTTTATTTGACACAACCGTGCAACCATCAAGATTAATTGTCAGATTCAACAGAAGATCTCTTTGTTTCTTGGGACCTAGAACAAGCATCTCTGTTTTGTCCGAGTTTAAAATTAGAAAGTTTTCAGCACTTCCTTATGTCTGAAACACAGGCTTCCAGCGAGGGCAATTTTGGGGCTTCACCATGTTTCATTGAAATGTACAGCTGTGTGTCGTCAGCATAGCAGTGAAAGTTAACATTAGGTTTCCGAATGACATCACCAAGAGGTAGAATATATAGTGAAAACAATAGTGGTCCTAAAACGGAACCGTGAGGAACACCGAAATTTACAGTTGATTTGTCAGAGGACAAACCATCCACAGAGACAAACTGATATCTTTGCGACAGATAAGACAAGGCCAGAACTTGTCCGTGTAGACCAATTTGGGTTTCCAATCTCTCCAAAAGAATGTCGTGAGCGATGGTATCAAAAGCAGCACTAAGGTCTAGGAGCACGAGGACAGATGCAGAGCCTCAGTCTGACGCCATTAAAAGGTAATTTACCACCTTCACAAGTGCAGTCTCAGTGCTATGATGGGGTCTAAAACCAGACTGAAGCATTTTGTATACATTGTTTGTCTTCAGGAAGGCTGTGCAACAGCTTTTTCTAAAAATGTTTGAGAGGAACGGGAGATTCGATATAGACCGATAGTTTTTTTACATTTTCTGGGTCAAGGTTTGGCTTTTTCAAGAGAGGCTTTATTACTGCCATTTTTAGTGTTTGGTACACATCCGTTGGATAGAGAGCCATTTATTATGTTCAACATAGGAGGGCCAAGCACAAGGGTCCAGTATGCAGCTTGAAGGTTTAGAGGCCATGAATATTTTCATCATTGTGTCAAGAGGTATAATACTAAAACACTTGTGTCTCCCTTGATCCTAGGTCCTGGCAGAGTTGTGCAGACTCAGGACTACTGCTTTGGAGTAATACGCAGATTTAAAGAGGAGTCCGTAATTTGCTTTCTAATGATCATGATCTTTTCCTCAAAGAAGTTCATGAATTTATTACTACCAAAAATAAATTTTGGATTGTTCTTATTTTCCTCAATTAACTTCTTGGAAAAATAGGATGATCGAGCAGCAGTGAGGGCTCTTCGATACTGCACGGTACTGTCTTTCCAAGCTAGTCGGAAGACTTCTAGTTTGTTGTGGTGCCATTTCCGTTCCAATTTTCTGGAAGCTTGCTTCAGAGCTTGGGTATTTTCTGTATACCAGGGAGCTAGTTTCTTATGACAAATGTTTTTCGTTTTTAGGGGTGCGACTGCATCTAGAGTATTGCGCAAGGTTAAATTGAGTTCCTCAGTTAGGTGGTTACCTGATTTTTGTCCTCTGACGTCCTTGGGTAAGCAGAGGGAGTCTGGAAGGGCATCGAGGAATCTTTGGGTTGTCTGAGAATGTATAGCATGACTTTTGATGATCCTCGGTTGGGGTCTGAGCAGATTATTTGTTGCGATTGCAAAAGTAATAAAATGGTGGTCCGATAGTCCAGGATTATGAGGAAAAACATTAAGATCTACAACATTTATTCCATGAGACAAAACTAGGTCCAGAGTATGACTGTGGCAGTGAGTAGGTCCAGAGACATGTTGGACAAAACCCACTGAGTCGATGATGGCTCCGAAAACCTTTTGGAGTGGGTCTGTGGACTTCTCCATATGAATATTAAAATCACCAAAAATTAGAATATGATCTGCTATGACTACAAGGTCCAATAGGAATTCAGGGAACTCAGAGCGGAACGCTGTATATGGCCCAGGAGGCCTGTAAACAGTAGCTATAAAAAGTGATTGAGTAGGCTGCATAGATTTCATGACTAGAAGCTCAAAAGACGAAAACGTCATTTATTTTTTTGTAAATTGAAATTTGCTATCGTAAATGTTAGCAACACCTCCGCCTTTGCGGGATGCACGGGGTATATGGTCACTAGTGTAACCAGGAGGTGAGGCCTCATTTAACACAGATGTGATTGGCCATGTTTCAGTCAGGCCAATCTCATCAAGATTATGATCATTGACTATAACTGCCTTTGAAGTGAGGGATCTAACATTAAGTAACCCTATTTTGAGATGTGAGGTATCACAATCTCTTTCAATAATGGCAGGCATGGAGGAGGTCTTTATTCTAGTGAGATTGCTAAGGCGAACACCGCCATGTTTAGTTTTGCCCAACCTAGGTCGAGGCACAGACACAGTCTCAATGGGGATAGCTGAGCTGACTACACTGACTGTGCTAGTGGCTATCGGTGTCCTCATTAGCAGGGAGGAGTTTCTGCATTGAAATGATGTGTCCATCGCCCTCGTACCTCAATTTTGTTAAACACAGAAAGGGGCTTATATTGGAGACCAAAAGTCGTTTGGCACACTGCTTAGAGTTTCAACAACATGAATAACTTATTTCTAGCCTACAATCATCGATGTTACTTCTAATGTGAAAACAAGACAAAATATGACTATTGTTGCTCATTTTAAGACAATTGTCAAATAATTTGAACATTTATTACAGACGTCAATTGTTGTACAACATCGTGGCTACGCTGTTGGCATCACGTTTTACAGTGGATTTCCGCTGTTGTGGGCCTTTACCATCTGTCTGACTTTGTTGTTCACACAGGAGAGAGACGGGACTACCGTGGGTCCTCTGAGGAGCCTCAACAACCTCATGATGCTGACAAGGCAGAGAAGAGTTTCTCCAGATCAGAACACCTCAAGAAACACCCGCAGAGATCCACAAGGAAGAAATCTCACTGCTGCTCTGACTGTGGGAAGAGATTCACCTCATCAGGAATTAAAATTCGTCAGAGAACACACACAGGAGAGAAACCTTATAGCTGTGGTCAATGTGAGAAGAGTTTTAATCGATTTGGCCATCTGACATTACACCAGAGAACACACACAGGAGAGAAACCTTATAGCTGTGTTCAATGTGGGAAGAGTTTTACTCATTCAACCAGCCTGATATCACACCAGAGAACACACACAGGAGAGAAACCGTATAGCTGTGATCAATGTGGGAAGAGTTTTGTTACATCTGGCCTTCTGAAGATACACCAGAGAACACACACAGGAGAGAAACCTTGTAGCTGTGATCAATGTGGAAAGAGTTTTGGCCGATCTGGCCATCTGACATCACACCAGAGAATACACACAGGAGAGAAACCTTATATCTGTGCTCAATGTGGGAGGAGTTTTGATACATCTAGCCATCTTATTGTACACCAGAGAATAAACACAGGAGAGAAACCTTATAGCTGTGATCAATGTGGGAAGAGTTTTGGTCAGTCTGGCACTCTGACTCTACACCAGAGAATACACACAGGAGAGAAACCTTATAGCTGTGATCAATGTGGGAAGAGTTTTGGTCAATCTGGCCAGCTGACATCACACCAGATAATACACACAGGAGAGAAATCTTATAGCTGTGATCAATGTGGAAAGAGTTTTGGCCGATCTGGCCATCTGACATCACACCAGAGAATACACACAGGAGAGAAATCTTATAGCTGTGGTCAATGTGGAAAGAGTTTTGGTCGATCTGGCCAGCTGACATCACACCAGAGAACACACACAGGAGATAAATCTTATATCTGTGCTCAATGTGGGAGGAGTTTTGATACATCTAGCCATCTTATTGTACACCAGAGAATACACACAGGAGAGAAACCTTATAGCTGTGATCAATGTGGGAAGAGTTTTGGTCAGTCTGGCACTCTGACTCTACACCAGAGAATACACACAGGAGAGAAACCTTATAGCTGTGATCAATGTGGGAAGAGTTTTGGTCAATCTGGCCAGCTGACATCACACCAGATAATACACACAGGAGAGAAATCTTATAGCTGTGGTCAATGTGGAAAGAGTTTTGGTCGATCTGGCCAGCTGACATCACACCAGAGAACACACACAGGAGATAAATCTTATAGCTGTACTCAATGTGGGAAGAGTTTTGATACATCTAGCCATCTTATTGTACACCAGAGAATACACACAGGAGAGAAACCTTATAGCTGTGGTCAATGTGGGAAGAGTTTTGGTCAATCTAGCAATCTGACTCTACACCAGAGAATACACACAGGAGAGAAACCTTATAGCTGTAAACAATGTGGGAAGAGTTTTGGTCAATCTGGCACTCTGACTCTACACCAGAGAATACACACAGGAGAGAAACCTTATAGCTGTGATCAATGTGGGAAGAGTTTTGGTCAATCTGGCCAGCTGACATCACACCAGATAATACACACAGGAGAGAAATCTTATAGCTGTGGTCAATGTGGAAAGAGTTTTGGTCAATCTGGCCAGCTGACATCACACCAGATAATACACACAGGAGAGAAATCTTATAGCTGTGGTCAATGTGGAAAGAGTTTTGGTCGATCTGGCCAGCTGACATCACACCAGAGAACACACACAGGAGATAAATCTTATAGCTGTACTCAATGTGGGAAGAGTTTTGATACATCTAGCCATCTTATTGTACACCAGAGAATACACACAGGAGAGAAACCTTATAGCTGTGGTCAATGTGAGAAGAGTTTTGGTCAATCTAGCAATCTGACTCTACACCAGAGAATACACACAGGAGAGAAACCTTATAGCTGTAAACAATGTGGGAAGAGTTTTGGTCAATCTGGCACTCTGACTCTACACCAGAGAATACACACAGGAGAGAAACCTTATAGCTGTAAACAATGTGGGAAGAGTTTTGGTCAATCTGGCACTCTGACTCTACACCAGAGAATACACACAGGAGAGAAACCTTATAGCTGTGATCAATGTGGGAAGAGTTTTGGTCAATCTGGCCAGCTGACATCACACCAGATAATACACACAGGAGAGAAATCTTATAGCTGTGGTCAATGTGGAAAGAGTTTTGGTCGATCTGGCCAGCTGACATCACACCAGAGAATACACACAGGAGAGAAATCTTATACCTGTGGTCAATGTGGGAAGAGTTTTACTACATCTAGCAATCTGACTGTACACCAGAGAATACATACAGGAGAGAAACCTTTTAGCTGTGGTCAATGTGGAAAGAGTTTTGGTCAATCTGGCCAGTTGACATCACACCAGAGAATACACACAGGAGAGAAATCTTATACCTGTGGTCAATGTGGGAAGAGTTTTACTTCATCTAGCAATCTGACTGTACACCAGAGAATACACACAGGAGAGAAATCTTATACCTGTGGTCAATGTGGGAAGAGTTTTACTTCATCTAGCAATCTGACTGTACACCAGAGAATACACACGGGAGAGAAATCTCATAGCTGTGATCAATGTGGGAAGAGGTACACTGATAAAAGATCTCTGATTAAACATCAGAAAATACATGGAGTTGTTTCATGATATCAATGCATTAATGTCACAATGTAAAATGTTTTAACATTGTAGTAGGCGTATTTTAATGATGTCATAATGTAGAATGTTTTAACATTGTAGTAGGAGTATTTAAATGATGTCACAATGTAGAATGTTTTAACATTGTAGTTGGAGTATTTAAATTATGTCACAATGTAGAAGCCTAAATGTTTGTCCCCTGTTCTATTGATTTCAACATGATATGGATATTAGCCTCAGGGGAAAAATCCAGGCTCTGAATTGAAAGAGTACTATTTATGTGATTTAACAAAAAGTGACTATCACAAAAAGAGCTGCGATCTATTTTCCACAAATTGTCCTCTAATCAGGGATGTACACATTATTCCCATATTCTGTGTGGTTTTTGAGCTGTTAGTTTTAACAGGACGCGTAACCTCATCTCCCTTCTGTCACACAATTAATTTTGACATGATATCGATGAGTGATGACAAATAAGGGTTGTGTTCGTTTGTTTAGCGACCCCTACATTTAAATGCATCGCTCCAAAATGTAGCTGACTGTCTTCTGCGGGTTGTCATCTAACCAGTGAGGTTAAAGATATCTCCCATTTCCATGTGTTTGTTTAGTTGTGTTAGTTTCAACAGCACCTACAACCTGATTTCCCCCCTAATCGATATCAGTGATTTATTGCTACTTGTCAAAAACAACAGCGTTTCTGGTGCATGTGCAGTTTATAAGGAGCTTGTTTTAAAAAATATTATTATTGTGGCAGATGTTTGTGTATATACCACATGTTAGGTTTTCAATTTATCCCAAACTGTTTCTGCATATTGGTTATTGATTTGGACATGTTAAAACTGTGTTTTGACATTGGGCTATCCTACCAAGCAACTGTGCAACCAAATATTTCATATTTACATTTCATGTAACATTTGGTAATGATCATTATTTATGCAACCAACTGATAATTATATTGACATTGTTGCCCTGCTTTTAGAATATCAAGGTTAATTCTCAGATGTGCCAACCCAAATGTACTAAAGCATGACATTGGGGACTGGGACCCGATCCAACAACATGCCTATCTAGTGAACCCTGAAAAGAGAGAGAAGCTCCGCGGTGAGGTGGAAAGTTACTACGGATATTGCAGGAGTTTCCTCTTGAAATCAGACATGTCTGTGGTGAGAACAACCAGGGGCCTGTTGCACAAAAGTAGAATTAAGACATCCGGGATAAATGACTCAGCTGAGCTCAATGAAGCCAGAACATGTGCGTCCAGGCTTAATTGTTTGCACAAACACCAAGCCAGGATGAGCAGACACGGATTCATTAAGCCAGGTGAAACCAATCCTGGATAGGTGCGTGCTCACGGCTCACTCAAATAGACCCCGCCACAGATCACAGATTAACTGATTTACCATGGCAACTAGAGCCGCGTACTTTTCCCCGTCGGAAGCACAAATCCTCATGGAGGCATACGAGGAGGTAAAAGATATAATTAAGAAGAAAGGCAACACCGCCACAGTGATAAAGCAACGAGAAAAAGCGTGGCAAAGTATTGCAGACCGCCTGAATGCGTAAGTAGTGCACAATTACACAGTCACCGCTCCGCTGAAACATCACAATTACAATTCAAATATTTAATTCACATCTCCAAAAATGCAGTTGTACTGTAATTATGAAACGGTTAAATTTTTAATATAAATGCACTGCAGATATGAGTGAAATTGTGTAAAGTAACTCCATCACACTGTATAAAGCTATGATAAATTTTTTGATATTTTTACTGAAAACAAGACAAAAATACCAAGTAATTTTTTGCAGTGTGACTCCATTAAATGTGTGTGTGTGTGTGTGTGTGTGTGTGTGTGTGTGTGTGTGTGTGTGTGTGTGTGTAGATTAAACATGAACGGGCCAAAACGGACATGGCAGCAGGTCAAAATCAAATACAAGAACATTCTGCAGAATGGTATGGTCCCTGACTAATATTTAACAAAGCACAAGCATATATTGTACCCAGAAGGTGCCTGCTCACACATTGTCTGTACTGTTTTAGCAGTGAAAAAGAATACCCACAGACAAGGCACGGGTGGTGGGTGACCAAAGGCTGACCTTACCCCAGCAGAGGACATGGCCTTGGAGCTAAATAAAGGCAGGCCCGTCTTAGAGGGGATCCCTGGGGGGAAAGAGACGAGCATAGGTTCCTCCCAAGATGCCACCCGCTTCATTCAAGGTATGTCCTTCCATCTCTACATGGGATACAACCACATTCATATTGAATCAATTTGGACTGTCTGACTTTGGTTTACCTATTGCCTTGCAGTGTCTGGCAGCACTGTGTTCCTGTTAGAGCCACCAGCACAAGCACCAGACGATGCTGATCCAGTGAGTACTCCATCAAAGGCATACTGTAGGCCTGGCATGTCTTGTCTACTAGCTTCAATATGAATCCGATTAAATGTGATAGGGTGAAGGCCCCAGTGCAGCAGCAACAGCACATGATGGAGACGATGATGAGGAGGAGACCATCTCTCTGGATTCCAGAAGGCATGAGGTATCATGCTAAGACTGTGAAAGTACTATTTACTCTACAATGGTGAGGAGTCCTCATCAAAATCAAAAAATCTAATTTCTTTTACAGGACCCAGATGCTATACAGTGGGAAAACCAGCCTGGCAACATAGTGCGTATTAATAAAAGGACACCACATCCTGCCAAATTCCAGCTGCGCTAATTGTATTGTGTTCACAGAGCTCACAAGCTATCAGAAAGTTGTATGGCAACCACCTCCGGCGCCAAATAGAACTGGCAGACATAGACATTCAGTACAAGAAGAAAAATATGGAAAATCTTGCACTGGAGTCCGAAATAAAAAAGACAATTAGGAAACTGGACCTTGAAATAAAAAAACTTGAGAGGGAGGTGAGATATGCCTTCAATGTACACTGTATGCTAACTGTAACACAAATGTATTAATCATTATTTTTTTCCTCCCCCAGCTCCAAGAAGATGACACAGCTCAAAATAAAAATTAGGTATATTCTCGTAAAGTCAAGTGAGCCATGACATATGAGCTCTTATTGTGAGCACACAGGACGGTGGCATCTTTCTAAGGTTTTTTTTATTTTCCCAGCAATCAGTACAACCAAGTCATCGTTATAAGGCATCGCCCTCTTTTGCCCACCCCCCCAGCACCAGGTGTGGCCACTAGCCTATATGAAGGCCCAAAATTGTGTGTTCCTTTCTGCTCTGACAATGGCATGCCCATTCGTGCGAGATGTGGTGGATGAAGAAGCACTTGTGCTGAGGAGAGCCTTCAGGCGAGAAAGGGTCTTCAGGGACCGGTTGGACCCACTGGCCTTCCCTGATGACCATCTATATGAAAGATACAGGTTTTCTGCAGATGGCATCAGGTATCTATGCAGACTCCGGAGTTCCAAATTAAGCAGCAGCAGCTGAAAAGATGAGCTCCTACAAATATTGAAATTTAAATGTTTTTTTAGAGTAAAGTACATCGAAAAAATCAAAAGAAAACTGCAAACTGAATAGGAGACCAAACAAGCAGCAAACAAAGAAGAAAGGCTTTTGAAAAAGTAACAATTCTTTCATAAAATTATACCGTTTTCTTAGCTAGCTAAGTTGTTTACCTGTTGCTAGGCAGTTGCTAGGGACATTCCTGGAAGAAGCTAGCTAGCTAACAAGGAGTGTCTAGTTGGCAGAAGAGAAGGGACAAAGAAGGGACAAAGTGGGACAAAATAAGGACAGAAGAAAAGGGAAAGGGGGGAAAGGGGACATTAAGGTGAAGCAGTCCTCTAAAGACACAAAAGACAATAATACAAGAAACAACACTTCTATTGCCTCTCCCTCTACGATACGCACTTCCGGGTTGGAGCGAGTAGTTGCATTCCGCTTTGCTCCACAGGTAGTATTACATTTTCATTTCATTACAGTACAACAGTTTGATTTGTTTGATCTTAGCTGGCTACATAGCCGTCTTTGTATCCAAGATAATTGTGTAGTCTAGAGTAATTGTCGAGGTTACCTAGCCAGTTAGAGGTTACCTAGCCAGCTACACTTTCAAACAAAGTCAACAACGCAGCCACTGCTAGCTAGCCTATTTCACCAGCCAGCAGTACTATATCATTTTAGTCAATAAGATTTTTTGCAACGTAAGCTTAACTTTCTGAACATTCGAGACGTGTAGTCCACTTGTTATTCCAATCTCCTTTGCATTAGCGTAGCCTCTTCTGTAGCCTGTCAACTATGTGTCTGTCTATCCCTGTTCTCTCCTCTCTGCACAGACCATACAAACGCTTCACACCACGTGGCCGCTGCTACTCTAACCTGGTGGTCCCAGCGCGCACGACCCACGTGGAGTTCCAGGTCTCAGGCAGCCTCTGGAACTGCCGATCTGCGGCCAACAAGGCAGAGTTCATCTCAGCCTATGCTTCCCTCCAGTCCCTCGACTTCTTGGCACTGACGGAAACATGGATTACCACTGATAACACTGCTACTCCTACTGCTCTCTCCTCGTCTGCCCACGTGTTCTCGCACACCCCGAGAGCTTCTGGTCAGCGGGGTGGTGGCACTGGGATCCTCATCTCTCCCAAGTGGACATTCTCTCTTTCTCCCCTGACCCATCTGTCTATCGCCTCCTTTGAATTCCATGCTGTCACAGTTACCAGCCCTTTCAAGCTTAACATCCTTATCATTTATCGCCCTCCAGGTTCCCTTGGAGAGTTCATCAATGAGCTTGACGCCCTGATAAGTTCCTTTCCTGAGGATGGCTCACCTCTCACAGTTCTGGGTGACTTTAACCTCCCCACGTCTACCTTTGACTCATTCCTCTCTGCCTCCTTCTTTCCACTCCTCTCCTCTTTTGACCTCACCCTCTCACCTTCCCCCCCTACTCACAAGGCAGGCAATACGCTTGACCTCATCTTTACTAGATGCTGTTCTTCCACTAATCTCATTGCAACTCCCCTCCAAGTCTCCGACCACTACCTTGTATCCTTTTCCCTCTCGCTCTCATCCAACACTTCCCACACTGCCCCTACTCGGATGGTATCGCGCCGTCCCAACCTTCGCTCTCTCTCCCCCGCTACTCTCTCCTCTTCCATCCTATCATCTCTTCCCTCTGCTCAAACCTTCTCCAACCTATCTCCTGATTCTGCCTCCTCAACCCTCCTCTCCTCCCTTTCTGCATCCTTTGACTCTCTATGTCCCCTATCCTCCAGGCCGGCTCGGTCCTCCCCTCCTGCTCCGTGGCTCGACGACTCATTGCGAGCTCACAGAACAGGGCTCCGGGCAGCCGAGCGGAAATGAGGGAAAACTCGCCTCCCTGCGGACCTGGCATCCTTTCACTCCCTCCTCTCTACATTCTCCTCTTCTGTCTCTGCTGCTAAAGCCAATTTCTACCACTCTAAATTCCAAGCATCTGCCTCTAACCCTAGGAAGCTCTTTGCCACCTTCTCCTCCCTCCTGAATCCTCCTCCCCCTCCTCCCCCCTCCTCCCTCTCTGCTGATGACTTCGTCAACCATTTTGAAAAGAAGGTCGACGACATCCGATCCTCGTTTGCTAAGTCAAACGACACCGCTGGTTCTGCTCACACTGCCCTACCCTGTGCTTTGACCTCTTTCTCCCCTCTCTCTCCAGATGAAATCTCGCGTCTTGTGACGGCCGGCCGCCCAACAACCTGCCCGCTTGACCCTATCCCCTCCTCTCTTCTCCAGACCATTTCCGGAGACCTTCTCCCTTACCTCACCTCGCTCATCAACTCATCCTTGACCGCTGGCTACGTCCCTTCCGTCTTCAAGAGAGCGAGAGTTGCACCCCTTCTGAAAAAACCTACACTCGATCCCTCCGATGTCAACAACTACAGGCCAGTATCCCTTCTTTCTTTTCTCTCCAACTCTTGAACGTGCCGTCCTTGGACAGCTCTCCTGCTATCTCTCTCAGAATGACCTTCTTGATCCAAATCAGTCAGGTTTCAAGACTAGTCATTCAACTGAGACTGCTCTTCTCTGTGTCACGGAGGCGCTCCGCACTGCTAAAGCTAACTCTCTTTCCTCTGCTCTCATCCTTCTAGACCTATCGGCTGCCTTTGATACTGTGAACCATCAGATCCTCCTCTCCACCCTCTCCGAGCTAGGCATCTCCGGCGCGGCCCACGCTTGGATTGCGTCCTACCTGACAGGTCGCTCCTACCAGGTGGCGTGGCGAGAATCTGTCTCCGCACCACGTGCTCTCACCACTGGTGTCCCCCAGGGCTCTGTTCTAGGCCCTCTCCTATTCTCGCTATACACCAAGTCACTTGGCTCTGTCATATCCTCACATGGTCTCTCCTATCATTGCTATGCAGACGACACACAATTAATCTTCTCCTTTCCCCCCTCTGATAACCAGGTGGTGAATCGCATCTCTGCATGTCTGGCAGACATATCAGTGTGGATGACGGATCACCACCTCAAGTTGAACCTCGGCAAGACGGAGCTGCTCTTCCTCCCGGGGAAGGACTGCCCGTTCCATGATCTCGCCATCACGGTTGACAACTCCATTGTGTCCTCCTCCCAGAGTGCTAAGAACCTTGGCGTGATCCTGGACAACACCCTGTCGTTCTCAACTAACATCAAGGCGGTGACCCGTTCCTGTAGGTTCATGCTCTACAACATTCGCAGAGTACGACCCTGCCTCACGCAGGAAGCGGCGCAGGTCCTAATCCAGGCACTTGTCATCTCCCGTCTGGATTACTGCAACTCGCTGTTGGCTGGGCTCCCTGCCTGTGCCATTAAACCCCTACAACTCATCCAGAACGCCGCAGCCCGTCTGGTGTTCAACTTTCCCAAGTTCTCTCACGTCACCCCGCTCCTCCACTCTCTCCACTGGCTTCCAGTTGAAGCTCGCATCCGCTACAAGACCATGGTGCTTGCCTACGGAGCTGTGAGGGGAACGGCACCTCCGTACCTTCAGGCTCTGATCAGGCCCTACACCCAAACAAGGGCACTGCGTTCATCCACCTCTGGCCTGCTCGCCTCCCTACCTCTGAGGAAGTACAGTTCCCGCTCAGCCCAGTCAAAACTGTTCGCTGCTCTGGCACCCCAATGGTGGAACAAACTCCCTCACAACGCCAGGTCAGCGGAGTCAATCACCACCTTCCGGAGACACCTGAAACCCCACCTCTTTAAGGAATACCTAGGATAGGATAAAGTAATTCTTCTAACCTCTCCCCCCTTAAAAGAGTTAGATGCACTATTGTAAAGTGGTTGTTCCACTGGATATCATAAGGTGAATGCACCAATTTGTAAGTCGCTCTGGATAAGAGCGTCTGCTAAATGACGTAAATGTAAAATGTACTGGGTCCCAGGATTAAGCACCGCACTGCACGGAGCCATGCACTGAGTGTGGAGCAAATGGTTTGTGTGGCCTTGCGCTTTTTTGCTAGTGGAGCCTTCCTGTACTCAGTGGGGGATGCTGAACAAGGCCACAATTTGCCGCACAATAAGGAGTGTGTGTCTGGCTATCAAAGCATTAGCAGATGTCTTCATCTCCTTCCCTGGCCACAGAAGACTCTGTGACATCAAAGAGGAGTTCTATAGGATTGCAGGTAAGAGGATCTACAAATTACAGGACAACTGTTAACACATAGTAGAATACTCATTACTTTGTGTGACAGGTTTCCCCAATGTCATTGGTGCAGTGGACTGCACACACATAAGGATAAAAGCCCCCTCAGGTGCCCATGAGGCCGATTTTGTGAATAGGAAATCCTTTCACAGCATTAATGTTCAGGTGAACATAACTTTTTGATATTGTCCATTGACGAACACTCTGCATTGCCAGTGATGTGCATTGATTGGTGTAATATTCCTCATCTTATGATTTCAGATGGTCTGCAATGCTGACTGTGTGATCAGCAATGTTGTGGCAAAATGGCCTGGCTCAGTCCATGACTCCAGAATCTTTCGGGCCTCTGAAATCTATCAGTGCCTATCACAAGGTAAGCCACACAACCCCTATTTATAACCATCATGGCTGTGTCAAAAATATCACTGTGTTTATGAGGTAGTAATGATGAGATTTTGTGTTGACAGGTGAATTCTCTGGTGTGTTGCTGGGAGACGGGGGGTATGGCTGCCAGCCTTTTCTCCTGACACCTTTCACAGACCCCCAGGAAGCACAGCAGGCCTACAACCATGCCCATGCCAGAACCAGGGCCAGAGTTGAAATGACCTTTGGCCTCCTGAAGGCACGCTTTCACTGCCTTCACAAATTAAGGGTCAGCCCTGTTAGGGCATGTGATATTACTGTGGCTTGTGCTGTCCTCCACAATGTGGCCTGCCTGAGGAAGGAGAGGGCCCCCAGAGTGCCACCAGCCATGGACTGGGACAATCCGGCAATCTTCCCTGATGACGACAGTGGTCGGCTGCTGAGGGACAAATATGTGTTGAATTATTTTAGTTAGTATGTGTGCTTTCAATTTTGGTTAAATATGTCCTGCGGTGGCAGAGGAATTTGGTTTTTTTTGGGTTCGTTTTTTTACGAATTTGGCCTCTTATGATGTTTGTGCGGTATACTGTGTGTAATACAAGGCTGCAGGGAGGCTACTGCATCCATTCATTTGTCTGTTCAGTTGATGTTTATGGATTTGTCCTGCATTTATTTTAGTGTGCAGACATGCAGGGTGTGTTATATACAGACCTTTGAATGTGTATGTATCATTTTGTATAATATGCTTGGATTCTGTGCTTTCCATCTTGTAGAGTCACTGTGACTTCAGTTTCGAAAGGAGCTGATGGTTTACCTGCTTTGTTTTGTCCTTATTCAATAAAGGAACATAATGTTACACATTGTGTTTTTATATTCATATGGAATGTGTATTTGTTTATATGACAGAGTACTAGGGCCACACTGAAGAAAAAGGATAAAGTCATAAATTTATGAGGCTGGTTCTTTCTGCAGAAAAGCTACATATTGTTTTTACAGTTTTGATACTTATGACAATGTGATACTTAATATTCTGGCACATCAGCATGTCTTTGTTTATGAAACCATACTGAAGTACAATTTCACGAAATGCCCCACATCTGTCATTTTAACAACTGTCCTCCTTTAAAACAACTGGTTACAATATTATTACTTGTGTTTTTTTCCCCTCTGTGGCCCTAATATTCTATCATTTTATATATAGCCTTATAGTCTATGGGAAACTGTAAATTATCTAATGATAGCAACATCATCTAAAAATTATTTTTTATCCAAAATCATTGAAATTAATGATCACAAACGTTTAAATAATGACAGTGGGTCTAGTTATGTGATAACAATGTATAGTGAGCAGTGAAATAACTATTGGTTTCCATTTGTGGTGACTGCTGACTGACATTAGGGATGAGATTAAATAGATCCTGGAATTTAGCCTGGTCTGGAGCAGGCTAGCTCCACAGAATAAATCTCCATGGTAATTTATACCATAACATATCCTCCTGCCCCCTATCCATCTTTAGTGCAACCGGATTACGGATCAATTGAGCCAGGATCACCAAGATATCCTGGCTTAATCCCTTATCCTAGTTTTGTGCAACAGGCCCCTGGTTGCTGATTGTCTCAAGGGGGGCAGTCAAAATGTTTTGTGTTTTGCGTTTAGCCAGTGCATTGCCATGGATCACAGTTTATTTTTACTGCACGTTTTTCCGTATTGGAGATGAGTTTTGTTTGGGCTCGTTCCAAGGGGACCAGAGTTCTAGAAGCTGGTGAGTTTTAGGAAGACGAGAGTTCTAGAAGCTATAGAAAGAAAAATCTTTGTGGGAATAATAAAAAATAAATATTGTTTTTAATTGTTGTTTGCCAGTAGACAGACACCATGTTTATATTGGTGAAGGTGAAGCATTGTAGTTGATTATAATGTGAAATGGAAGTTGTTTTCTGTTGTTGGTGAGCAAACTCTTAAGGTGTTAGTTAGTCTTTGGTTTTTCCATTTATGTTTTGAGGTTGGACTTTAGCACGTATAGCTCGTTAGCACGTAGGACGCACTGATTGGTGTCACCTCGTTAGTCAGTATGTGTTACACCTGTGCTGGCTTGTCCATCTCGTTAGTGGGAAGGTGTTTCACCTGAGCTGGTCCAGGTTCTATTTAAGAGTGTCTGGCCCAGTGCTCCAGTTGTCTTGATAGATGTGGAGAGTCAACACCTTTAGTTGCTCCACCTTTTTGGTTTGCTTCCTGTCTTTAAATTGGTTGTGGGTTTTTCTTTTGTTTGCCTCTTCTTGGGCAGATTTAGTGGGTCTCATAGTGGGTGTCTTTTATGTCCCAGTTGTTGTTACTAGTCAACTTTCAGTGGACACTGAGAGCAAAACTGCAACATTATGTTATAATACTTTTATTGCATCAAATGGTTGTTTTATACAACAGAATAGAGGGTTCTTAGAACAATAGAGTCTGTGTGTTCTACTGAGGATGGGCCTCTGGGAGATAACACTGACAGGAGATTTACAATTTGTTTTGGGTGATAAAACCTAAAGAGACCACATTCCAGAGCATGAGTTAATGTTTCTGTTCTATACGGTACCAGGGAGAGATGACCTGAGGGCCAGACCCAGGTCTCTACACAAAGAGTACTGTTTTTACAGCAGATACTGTCTGCTGAGAATTATAAGTATCTTTCATACAAATCTTAACCTTGTGACCCGTTCTGTACGTTTATTGTTGGTCATGTAGGTTGAAAGGGGTGTATCTTGGCCATAAAAGACCTTTGTACTTTTGTCTCGTGGCTCTCAACAAATCATCTGGGGGTGATTCGTCAACCAGCCATCATTATCGTAGAGCACTCAATTGATTCACTTTATATGTGTGCGTTGTATTGACCTGCTCCCTTATTAATAAGTGAATAAAGATTTAGTTTAAGCATAACTCTGACTTGTGTGAAAAGTTTGTCTCATTTGATATGAAAGAAATGAACCACATTTGGGGATGTTAATCTTGACTTGGTGACGCTCCTGATGACCTGGTAAATGGTGCACCAGGAATCCCTCTAACTTGGGATCTCAGGGAGACCACACTTTGGGAACAGAGCAGATGGACCCACCTTTGATCTGAGAGGCAGCTCAGGGAGACCAAACTTTGGGAACGGAGCAGATGGTCCCACCTTTGATCTGAGAGGCAGCTCAGGGAGACCACACTTCGGGAACGGAGCAGATGGACCCACCTTTGATCTGAGAGGCAGCGAGCCGAGTGGATACCACATCTCAAACCTAGTTTAAAAAAAAAAAGAGGTGAGCGAAACACGCAAAATTTAGTTTTTTAGAAAAGCCTCGTAGTGTGTATTCCTGTGTGAGGGGGGTACCTTGGAGGTGTAAACAGGGCCCAGTCAGGAGGCTCTGAGTGTGTATTCCTGTGTGGAGGTGTAAACAGGGCCCAGTCAGGAGGCTCTGAGTGTGTATTCCTGTGTGGAGGTGTAAACAGGGCCCAGTCAGGAGGCTCTGAGTGTGTATTCCTGTGTGGAGGTGTAAACAGGGCCCAGTCAGGAGGCTCTGAGTGTGTATTCCTGTGTGGAGGTGTAAACAGGGCCCAGTCAGGAGGCTCTGAGTGTGTATTCCTGTGTGGAGGTGTAGACAGGGCCCAGTCAGGAGGCTCTGAGTGTGTATTCCTGTATTTTCCCAGTATGAGAGTAGTTGCTAGATTTATTGAATAAGCCTTTTTCCATGAAGTTAGTGAACCAAGGTGTCTGACTAGCTGTTGATGTTGAAGAAGCGTCCCGTCCACTAGATTATACGCCACTGTTGCAGAATCACCTGAAAGACGCACATCGCCATCTGCTGACTGGAGTTGGTATCGCAGTTGAGAAAATACTTTCAGACAAAAAGCGACTGCCTCTCAAAACCAACGACTCCCTTTGAAAACGGGCTATGTGGCATCAGAAACATTTATTATAGTGTAAAAATGTACTACAAAGTGCAGCTAAACAGAATAACTTTGGTCATACCTACTCAGCACGTGACGTCCAAGGACGTTGAATTATGGGCGATA
Organism: Salvelinus fontinalis; assembly: GCF_029448725.1. Classification (NCBI taxonomy): domain Eukaryota; kingdom Metazoa; phylum Chordata; class Actinopteri; order Salmoniformes; family Salmonidae; genus Salvelinus; species Salvelinus fontinalis. Next base: position 34,975 of record NW_026601386.1, read on the forward strand.
TCAGGTCTGTCTGTTGTGGCTGCTGTTTCACCCCAAAATAGTAATCCCAAATCGGGTTGTGTATAACTATGTAAATGTCTCTCGGACAAGGTGACTTTTATCAATATACACTCTAAAAAGTAAAGGTTCCTGGAGTATCCTTTAGGGGGTCTTCAAATTGAAACTGTGGGGGAACCCCTAAAAGTTATTCAAAGAACCTTTTGTGGGAACCCCTAAAAGTTCTTTGAAGAACCCCTTATCATGATTCCTCAAAGAACCTTTTGGGGTTCATTTTTTTAACTCCCTGTCCACCCTCCCTCCATTATAAAAACATATTTTAATAATATTAATAACAATATTGATTAAAATAATGAATTGTTTATTTAGTGGCACCACAAATGTGAATTAATATTTGCAAAACAATTTACCAAACAAAACACATTGCAACATTTCTGCAGACATGTCAGACCATAATAAATTATAAATATAAGTGCTTTTCAGGACATTTAAAATATATAAATAATGATGTACAATAAAAACAACATACATTAAAAATGAATCATAGGTAAACTAACAATATTGTAGACTTGATGCTAAATACAGATTTTTCAGCTTTAGTGTGTACATCGTATCCACTAGTTATGTTTGGAAGTTTGCCATCTTGCCATCTTTATGACCGGCCCTGGTAACTTCACCCCAACTTCTCTTCTCCCCAGAACACAGTAACTTAACATAAGTGTTTTTCTGAAATTTTTGGGAAATGTAAGGGAAAATAGAAAATACAGCCCTAGCAGAGCCCCAAGTCCCATGGGGACGTCCTCGAGGGCGTGGATGTTCTCCCCATCAAAGGCCAGCGGGATTTCACTCTCATGGTGAAATGGATTTCCACCGATGTGCAGTAAAGGAGTGAAGAGCGGTGAAATCTGTGTCAACAAAAGTAAGAAAAGATTAATAAACATACAATTAACAAAGAACATAAATGTTCAGCTGTAGTTTTATATAAGCATGCACACCAATGTTTATGAAGAAACAGATGATTGGTGCATAGGCATACCTTGTCACGGACATAAAGGCCACTCGGGTCCTCATTGAAGAGGTAGGGCAAGAGCAGAATCACTGCTGTGCTCTCGAGTCCTAGTAAAGTAAAGAAACGATCTTACTACACTTGCTAATTTTATGAAAATACATTAGAGAAAGGGAAGGAATAAGAGCAAATCCCTCTTCTGTATTGTCCTTCAGGGACTGTCAAAATAGCAGGATGATGTCCTCACCCCTGCCTCGCCTCTCTACCTCTGATAATCCTTGAATTATCTTTTTGTCTATATCCATTCCATGGACTTGATTCATTTATGAGAAGATCTGAAAAGATCATTTGCACACATTTGTATGCTAAGAGATGTCAGTTTGTATTGACTGCTATGTAGGTTAAATGTGCACTTCAAATGCAGCTGTCCTACAACAGATCTGTACCTTCTTCTTGATCCCAATTGCATTGTGTCCATGTTCTGTCCTATAAGAATTTCAAAGGAAGAGAAAATGTGTCAAAGAATAGTCTTACAAGCATTAAAACATATATATATATATATATTAAATAAATTTTGAAAGATAAATGGCATCGACATACAATTGAAAGTAAAATATTAGAACATATTGGAGAAAGCACTAGCCAATATAGTACTGCCATACAGTAACAGTACTGCCATACAGGCCTAATATCACATTTCAAGATATCTTTGTACACATATTGTTCAATATTTTATCAGGCTGACTTGAAAGATTATACACAACATTTTGCTGCGTGGCAATACTGTGTTTGGATTCTGAAGGGCCTTTATACAAAAGAGGTAGTCTAGACACTGTATTAATACCATTATGCATTTGAATCCCATCTACAGCTACCATCTAAGATATTAATGTCCCTCCACAAGGGGGTGTACATGTAACGTTTCCAAAATGAGATAGTATTGTCCATGTAACGTTTCCAAAATGGGATAGTATTGTACATGTACCATGGTGCTTGCCTACGGAGCTGTGAGGGGAACAGCACCTCCGTACCTTCAGGCTCTGATCAGGCCCTACACCCAAACAAGGGCACTGCGTTCATCCACCTCTGGCCTGCTCGCCTCCCTACCTCTGAGGAAGTACATTTCCCGCTCAGCCCAGTCAAAACTGCTCGCTGCTCTGGCATCCCAATGGTGGAACAAACTCCCCCACGACGCCAGGTCAGCGGAGTCAATCACCACCTTCCGGAGACACCTGAAACCCCACCTCTTTAAGGAATACCTAGGATAGGATAAAGTAATCCTTCTAACCCCCCCCCCCCCCCCCCCTTAAAATATTTAGATGCACTATTGTAAAGTGGTTGTTCCACTGGATATCATAAGGTGAATGCACCAATTTGTAATTCGCTCTGGATAAGAGCGTCTGCTAAATGACTTAAATGTAAATGTAAATGTACCGTTTCCAAAATGGGATAGTATTGTACATGTAACGTTTCCAAAATGGGATAGTATTGTCCATGTAACATTTCCAAAATGGGATAGTATTGTTCATGTAACGTTACGCCCCTTGTGAGTTAATAGTATTGCATGCTGTAGCAGGCTATATAAAGAGGAAGACCTCCATTGACGATTCAGTTCGTTGTAACATTTCGTCTTGACAGGTCACCGTCCTTAGTTAGTTAGTTAGTTAACTTTAGCTAGTTCATTATCACAAAAGTGAGAACTGCTCTAGATTGGAAACTTACGTTAATGAGTTTAAAGCCATGTTGGCTTTATGGAAACGATATACAATATATGGGAAAGATTATAGTGGAGGAAATAATCCAAACCTAGTTTAGCCTAGTTAGGACATAACGTTAGCTAGCTAGATAATGGTACTGTACTGTAGCTCATAGGTTCCTCGATGAACCCACCTTCTAACAAGTTCTTTGAAGAACCTTTTGGGGCTGTTTTTCATTGACCAAGAACCCTACGGTTCTTAGGGGATCTGAGAACAACTCCAGTTGAACCCTTCATTTTTAGAGTTGTAGTCGGCTCTATTTACTCTCAGATTCAACACATGATGATTAGCATCAACGATCAAGTCAGCTGCTGCTGCTCCAATACAGTATGAGGTGAGACGGTGAACTGATGTTGAACTGGGCAGTCAGCTGCTGCTGCTCCAATACAGTATGAGGTGAGACAGTGAACTGATGTTGAACCGGGCAGTCAGCTGCTGCCGCTGCAATACAGTATGAGGTGAGACGGTGAACTGATGTTGAACCGGGCAGTCAGCTGCTCCAATACAGTATGAGGTGAGACGGTGAACTGGCGTTGAACAGGGCAGTCAGCTGCTGCTGCTCCAATACAGTTTGAACACACAACACTATGTTTGGAGACCAAAAGGCACAGCACACCAACATCCAAACCTTGTCCCAACTGTAAAGTCTGGTGGAGGGAGAGTCATGGTTTGGGGCTGCTTTGCTGCCTCAGGGTCTGGACAGCTTGCTGTCATCGACGGAAACATGAATTCCCAAGTATATCAAGACATTTTTCAGGAGAATGTACGGCTTTCTGTCCGCCAATTGAAGCTCAACAGAAGTTGGGTGATGCAACAGGACGACGACTCAAAACACAGGAGTAAATCAACAACAGAATGGATCTAGTTTATCATTGTTGGTATTGAAAAAGCCTATTGCACATTGTGGTGGAAATTCTAGCCAATCAGGAGAGACTTTGCCATTTCTTCAAACAATAAACCTTTATTTGATAAGAATTGCAATAATGTAGCTGGTCAGCCCTACACTCTGAGGTGGAAGGCCGAGAGCTCGATGACACAAGGAGTTCAGAAGCCTTATATAGTCAAACTATCTTGTGCATATAGAAAACACGTGATCTTGGTGTGTGTCCGTGTGTGGAGAACGAGACACAGACTAACTGGGAATTGGTCGTCTCGTTCTGTAGCAACAGCTAGTTATTCTAGTTTTCCAGTGAGGTGTCAAAACAACAGGAAATCACTCTAGACACAGTTCCTCTGAAGTAGATCAACGGTTCCCTGAATTGGGCCAAGCGCCTTTGGCCTGTCTGTCCAGAGGGTGTGTCTGGAACTAGTCTAGAGATAAATCAGATCCACACTGAACTGTGTGATGTTGTAGGGAGTTGTAGTTTCTCTAGAGATAAATCAGATCCAGACTGAACTGTGTGATGTAGTAGGGAGTTGTAGTTTCTCTAGAGATAAATCAGATCCAGCCTGAACTGTGTGATGTAGTAGGGAGTTGTAGTTTCTCTAGAGATAAATCAGATCCAGCCTGAACTGTGTGATGTAGTAGGGAGTTGTAGTTTCCAACAGGCCAATAATATACATAGTTTAGCGCATAAAACGTATTTAACTACAGTGACCATAATCCACTGCGTGCCTACTTGGCTTGTCTGTGTTTCTTTTACACCTGCTCTGTAAAAGAGACAGAAGAATGCACGATGGTCAATGCAATCAGGGATCCTTGGGACATCCCTACCCTAAACCCTAACCCCTACCTTAACCATTTTAAATGTAAACTTCAATGGGCTAGGGACGTCCCAAGGATGTATTTCTACCTGAAATTGAAAATACATTATCTAAGTGATAGATAGTTGGTATTCAGCAGTCATAAAGCCTGATTTCCTTCAATGAACTACTAAAGTAGTGATTTTGTCAGACAGCATAGACAGCAGCTCTACACTTTATTGATTGACTGATCCATTCATCCTTCCATCCCTCCTCAGCCTTCCTCTCCTCTGAAGACCCAGTGAGGGTGGAGCTCAGTCAGAGAGCTGTTGAGGGACTGGTTAGGAAGAACACTTCTACAGCCAGAGAGGTGAGAGGTCACACATGGTTTAGATGGTAAATATTTATGTTCATCACGTCAGCTAAAGGTAATATGTTCCATCATCCATGTTTATTTACATTGTAAATAAATTGTTCACTGATATTGGTGTAATTTCTCACCCCCTTTAGCTGTATGAAAGTTAATTTCTCCTCAGACACACACATTTGTTCTTTGATATTATGGTCATTTGTCAAATGTTCTTGTTTTGCAATACTTTCAAATCAAATCAAGCTTTATTTATACAGCACATGTCAGACATGGATGCAACACAATGGTTTCACAGGAAAAAACTGAAAATTAAACAGATATATTTAGTACATGTAACAGTATAACTTTAGTCCGATGACTCATAGTGAAGACTGGGTTCGTGCAGATAACCAACAATTTACGACGTTTGGAATGAGTAACGTGAGGTAAAATAAATAAATCATTAATCAGAAGACTATTGATCAGATATGAAAATATCTGCCCCAAATTCCTAGTTAATTAGTTACGTTATAATTTAGTTAATCGCGTAATAACTAATTACAGAGATTCTTTGATAAAAACTATAAGTCTTCAATTTAATGACAGTAAAGACACGACAACAGGAAAAAACTATGAAAATTAAACTATATATTTAGTACATGTAACAGTGTAACTGTAGTCCGTCCCCTCGCGCGAACCAGGGACCCTCTGCACACATCAACAACAGTCAACCATGAAGCATCGTTACCCATCGCTCCACAAAAGCCACGGCCCTCGCAGAGCAAAAGGAACCACTACTTCAAGGTCTCAAAGCGAGTGACGTCACCAATTGAAACGCTATTAGCGCGCACCACCGCTAACTAGCTAGCCATTTCACATCGGTTACATACACAACAAACATAAGAGGATAAAAACAGAAGAAAAACAACTGAAAGACTAATGGAAATTGTAAGGAAATGCCATTGATTAAAATATAAACAATATGATCCTATATCCACCCAACCCAAAATATAAGCTTGTTTTTCAGAACTAACAGAGTCACTGACAACTACAACTAAACAGGTTTTAGGAGGGGTTCTGAAAGACACTATGGGGGTGTCCACTAGAAGTTGACTAGTAACAACTACTACAACTAAACAGGTTCTAGGAGGGGTTCTGAAAGACACTATGGGGGTGTCCACTAGAAGTTGACTAGTAACAACTGGGATCTAAAAGACACCCACCATGAGACCCACTAAATCTGCCAAGAAGAGGCAAACAAAAGAAAACCCCACAACAAACTTAAAGACAGGAAGCAAACCAAAAAGGTGGAGCAACTAAAGGTGTTGACTCTCCACATCTATCAAGACAACTGGAGCACTGGGCCAGACACTCTTAAATAGACCCTGGACCAGCTCAGGTGAAACACCTTCCCACTAAAGAGATGGACAAGCCAGCACAGGTGTAACACATACTGACTAACGAGGTGACACCAATCAGTGCTCCCAAGACACATTTCAGTTGAATGCATTCAGTTGTACAATCAATCAAATGTATTTATAAAGCCTTTCTTACATCAGTTGATGTCACAGAGTGCTGTACAGAAACCCAGCCTAAAACCCCAAACAGCAAGCAATGCAGGTGTAGAAGCACGGTGGCTAGGAAAAACTCCCTAGAAAAACAAAAACCTAGGAAGAAACCTAGAGAGGAATCAGGCTCTGAGGGGTGGCCAGTCCTCTTCTGGCTGTGCCGGGTGGAGATTATAACAGAACATGGCCAAGATGTTCAAATGTTCATAGATGACCAGCAGGGTCAAATATTAATAATCACAGTAGTTGTCGAGGGTGCAACATGTCAGCACCTCAGGAGTAAATGTCCGTTGGCTTTTCATAGCCAATCATTCAGAGTATCTCTACAACTTCCATTTCACATAATCATCTACAATGCTTCACCTTCTACAATATAAACATGGTGTCTACTGGCTGTCAACAATTAAAAACAAGAAAAAACACGTTCTTCTAAATAATAATATACAATCGTATTATTTTTTTAATCATTTTTCTTTCCATAGAATCCTAAAACTCACTAGCTTCTAGAACTCTCATCTTCCTAAAACTCACTAGCTTCTAGAACTCTCGTCTTCCTAAAACTCACTAGCTTCTAGAACTCTCGTCTTCCTAAAACTCACTAGCTTCTAGAACTCTCGTCTTCCTAAAACTCACTAGCTTCTAGAACTCTCGTCCCCTTGGAACGAGCCCAAACAAAACTCAAATCAAATTGTATTAGTCACATGCGCCGGATACAACACTTGGAACTCTTACTTACGAGCCCCCAACAGTGCAGTTAAAAAATACAGAAAAGAATAAGAGATAAAACTAATATCCAACACAGAAAAACGTGTCAGAATAAATTGTGACCATGGTAACTCACTGGCTAAATGCAAAACACAAACCTATTTGACTGCCCACCCTTGAGATAATCAGCAACCAAGTTGTCCTTATGACAGACGTGTCTGATTTCAAGAGGAAACTCCTGCGATATCCGTAGTAACTTTCCACCTCACTGCTGAGCTTCTCTCTCTTTTCAGGGTTCACTAGATAGGCATGTTGTTGCATATAAAAGCAGGGTAACAATGTCAATATAATTGTACCCAAAAATGTCAAGTTGGTTGCATGAATAACTATGATTACTAAATGTTACATAATATGAAATATCAAAACCAAATGTTCACCCCTTTGTTAATATGTATTGGCAATAATTAACTTAATGGTGAGGCATGGAATAATAAAACATGTATACTTTGTCAGGCTGAATGTTTGAATATATGAGGTGATTTGGGTCATGCTTCTTCAGTAGTGGAATAAAGACAATTAGCATTTGAATGTTGTAAAGAAATACTGGAGTGATGTCAGATTGTTAATAAAAATTGATTATAGGTGTATCGGCTGCAAGTACGTTGAAATTAAGCAGTTTTCAAGTCATTGAAAAAAATCGACCCGAAAAGACATCTTTTCAACTTTCACTTTCAACTCCAACAGAACATATACTGGACAGAACATATACTGGACAGAACATATACTGGACAGAACATATACTGGACAGAACATATATTGGACGTCAGGCATAGTCTTATTTTCAACGTCTTTTGAATGACATTTTGATAAATGGGAATAGTGCAATGTCAAAACACAGTTTTAACGTGTCCAAATCAATAACCAATATGCAGAAACAGTTTGAAGTGTTGCATTTTGATTCCAGTGGGTCACCAACGTGGTAAACAGCTAGCTACATTGTGATTCCAGTGGGTCACCAACGTGGTAAACAGCTAGCTACATTGTGATTCAAGTGGGTCACCAACGTGGTAAGTGTAACACAACTCTTTTTTGTTAGTCACTTTTTGTTAAATCACATAAATAATAACTCTTTCAATTCAGAGCCTGGATTTTTTCCCTGAGGCTAAAATCAATTGAACAGGGGGCAAACATTTAGGGTTCTACATTGACATTCATTACAAAATACTCCTACTACAATGTTAAAATAATCTACATTGTGACATTATTTAATTATTTCATTGATATCATGAAAAAACTCCTTCATGTATTTTCTGATGTTTGATCAGAGATCTTTTACCAGAGTATCTCTTCCCACATTGATCACAGCTATAAGGTTTCTCTCCTGTGTGTGTTCTCTGGTGTAATGTCAGCTGGCTAGATTGACCAAAACGCTTCCCACATTGACCACAGCTATAAAGTTTCTCTCCTGTGTGTGTTCTCTGGTGTGCAGTCAGCTGGCAAGATTGACCAAAACTCTTACCACATTGATCACAGCTATAAGGTTTCTCTCCTGTGTGTGTTCTCTGGTGTACAGTCAGAGAGCCAGATGTAGTAAAACTCTTCCCACATTGACCACAGCTAAAGGGTTTTTCTCCTGTGTGTATTCTCTGGTGTACTGTGAGCTGGTCAGATTTAACAAAACTCTTCCCACATTGATCACAGCTATAAAGTTCATCTCCTGTGTGTGTTCTCTGGTGTAAAGTCAGATAGCCAGAAGTAGTAAAACTCTTGCCACATTGATCACAGCTATAAGGTTTCTCTCCTGTGTGTGTTCTCTGGTGCACTGTCAGATAGCCAGAAGTAGTAAAACTCTTCCCACATTGATCACAGCTATACGGTTTCTCTCCTGTGTGTGTTCTCTGGTGCACTGTCAGATCACTAGATTGACAAAAACTCTTCCCACATTGATCACAGCTATAAGGTTTCTCTCCTGTGTGTGTTCTCTGGTGCACTGTCAGATAGCCAGAAGTAGTAAAACTCTTCCCACATTGATCACAGCTATAAGGTTTCTCTCCTGTGTGTGTTCTCTGGTGTATAGTCAGATTGCTAGATGTAACAAAACTCTTCCCACATTGATCACAGCTATAAGGTTTCTCTCCTGTGTGTGTTCTCTGGTGTATAGTCAGATTGCTAGATGTAACAAAACTCTTCCCACATTGATCACAGCTATAAGGTTTATCTCCCGTGTGTATTCTCTGGTGTACTGTCAGAGAGCCAGATTTAGTAAAACTCTTCCCACATTGATCACAGCTATAAGATTTCTCTCCTGTGTGGATCCTTTGATGAATTTTAATGCCTGATGAGGTGAATCTCTTCCCACAGTCAGAGCAGCAGTGAGTTCTCTTCCCTGTGGATCTCTGCAGGTGTTTATTGAGGCGTTCTGATCTGGAGAGACTCTTCTCTGCCTCGTCAGCATCATGAGGTTGTTGAGGCGCCCCAGAGGATCCACGATAGTCCCGTATCTCTCCTGTGTGAACAACAAAGTCAGATGATTAAAGGCCCACAACAGTGGAAATCCACTGTAAAAGGTGATGCCAACAGCGTAGCCATGATGTTGTACAACAATTGACGTCTGTAATGAATGTTAAAATTATTTGACAATTGTCTTAAAATGAGCAAGAATAGTCATATTGTAGTAGTAACATCAATGATTGTAGACTAGAAATAAGTTATTCATGTTGTTGAAACTCTAAGCAGTGTGCCAGACGACTTTTGGTCTCCAATATAGGCCCCTTTCTGTGTTTAATAAAATTGCGGCACAAGGGCGATGCGCACACAATTTGATTGCAGAAACACCTCCCTGCTAATGAGGAAACCGATAGTAATGGATGTAGTATATCTGCTAATGAGGAAACCACAAGTTATGGATGTAGTATATCTGCCTGGAGCAAAAATGGTGAGCAAAGCTTTTAGTTTTTCACAATGTATTCTGAATGTGAATGGGGGAAAACTCAGGGGAGTAACCTCTATTTCCAGGTTGATTATGAGTACATTTCACACTACTTTGGATTATAATTGTAAGGCTCGTTTGAATGTCCTGCTTAATATAAATGTTTGCTACAGTATTAAGAATTATGTGTAATTATTGAAGAACCGCGTTAATGACAGTATAGATTTGGGTGTTGCTAATAAAGTTAAGATTTCTTTGTATTTCACCTTTATTTAACCAGGTAGGCCAGTCGAGAACAAGTTCTCATTTACAACTGCGACCTGGCCAAGATAAAGCAAAGCAGTGCGACAAAAAAACAACAGTTACATACACTTAGGATAAACAAACGTACAGTCAATAACACAATAGAAAGTCTATATACAGTGTGTGCAAATGGAGTAAGGAGGTAAGGCAATAAATAGGCCATAGTAGCGAAGTAATTACAAATGAACACTGGAGTGATAGATGTGCAGATGATGATGTGCAAGTAGAAATACTGGTGTGCAAAAGAGCAAAAAAAGTTTAAAAAACATGGGGATGAGGTAGGCAATTGGATGGGCTATTTACAGATGGGCTGTGTACAGCTGCAGCGATTGGTAAGCTGTTCAGATAGCTGATGCTTAAAGTTAGTGAGGGAGAGTCTCCAGCTTCAGTGATTTTTGCAAATCGTTCCAGTCATTAGCAGCAGAGAACTGGAAGGAAAGGCGGCCAAAATAGGTGTTGGCTTTAGGGATGACCAGTGAGATATACTTCCTGGAGCGCGTGCTACGGGTGGGTGTTGCTATGGTGACCAGTGAGCTGAGTTAAGGCGGAGCTTTACCTAGCAAAGACTTATAGATGACCTGGAGCCAGTGGGTTTGGAGACGAATATGTAGCGAGGGCCAGCCGACGAGAGCAGTGGTATATGGGGATATGGTGACAAAACGGATGGCACTGTGATAGACTGCATCCAGTTTGCTGTGTAGAGTGTTGGAGGCTATTTTGAAAATGACATCACTTAAGTCAAGGATCGGTAGGATAGTCAGTTTTACGAGGGTATGTTCGGCAGCGTGAGTGAAGGAGGCTTTGTTGCAAAATAGGAAGCCAAATCTAGATTTAATTTTGGATTGGAAATGCTTAATATTAGTCTGGAAGGAGAGTTTACAGTCTAGCAAGACACCTAGGTATTTATAGTTGTCCACATATTCTAAAGTCAGAACCGCCCAGAGTAGTCATGCTGGACGGGCGGGTACGGGCAGCGATCGGTTGAAGGGCATACATTTAGTTTTACTAGCGTTTAAGAGCAGTTGGAGGCCACGGAAGGAGTGTTGTATGGCATTGAAGCTCATTTGGAGGTTCGTTAACCTTTATGGGATAGGGCGCAGCATTTTCACTTTTGGATGAATAGCGTGCCCAGAGTGAACTGCCTCCTACTCTGTCCCAGATGCTAATCAATCAATCAATCAAGTTTATTTTATATAGCCCTTCGTACATCAGCTAATATCTCGAAGTGCTGTACAGAAACCCAGCCTAAAACCCCAAACAGCAAGCAATGCAGGTGTAGAAGCACGGTGGCTAGGAAAAACTCCCTAGAAAGGCCAAAACCTAGGAAGAAACCTAGAGAGGAACCAGGCTATGAGGGGTGGCCAGTCCTCTTCTGGCTGTGCCGGGTGGAGATTATAACAGAACATGGCCAAGATGTTCAAAATGTTCATAAGTGACAAGCATGGTCAAATAATAATCAGGAATAAATGTCAGTTGGCTTTTCATAGCCGATCATTAAGAGTTGAAAACAGCAGGTCTGGGAAAGGTAGGGGTTCCATAACCGCAGGCAGAACAGTTGAAACTGGAATAGCAGCAAGGCCAGGTGGATACCCCCGGACAGGGCCAAACAGGAAGGATATAACCCCACCCACTTTCCCAAAGCCCAGCCCCCGCACCACTAGAGGGATATCTTCAACCACCAACTTACAATCCTGAGACAAGGCCAAGTATAGCCCACAAAGATCTCCACCACAGTACAAACCAAGGGGGTGCACCCCCCAATAATATATGCATATTATTGTTAGTATTGGATAGAAAACACTCATATGTCCAAATAGCCACTTGTTGTTAGCGTGTTCAGCCCAGTAATCCATCTTCATGAGGCGCAGGCACTTCGTCCAGACAAACTCGAGAAGTTCCGTTACACTCCTTTAGAAACATGTCAAACGATATATGGAATCAATCTTTAGGATGTTTTTAACATAAAACATCAATAATGTTCCAACCGGAGAATTCCTTTGTCTGAAGAAAAGCACTGGAACTAGAGGTAACTCTGTCGGGAGCGCGCGTCATGAGACCAAGGCACTCTGCCAGACCACTGACTCAAAGAGGTCTCATGAGCCCCTCCTTTATAGTAGAAGCCTCATTCAAGTTTCTAAAGACGGTTGACATCTAGTGGAAGCCGTAGGAGGTGCAACTTAATCCATATCTCAATGTGTATTCGGTAAGCCAAGCTTTAAAAAACTACAAACCTCAGATTTCCCACTTCCTGGTTGGATTTGTCTCAGGTTTTCGCCTGCCATATGAGTTCTGTTATACTCACAGACATCATTCAAACAGTTTTAGAAACTTCAGAGTGTTTTATATCCAATACTAGTAATAATATGCATATATTAGCATCTGGGACAGAGTAGCAGGCAGTTTACTCTGGGCACCTTATTCATCCAAGCTACTCAATACTGCCCTCCTGTCACCAAGAAGTTGTGTCCAAAGTGTCCAAAGAAGGGCCAGATGTATACAGAATGGTGTCGTCTGCATAAAGGTGGATCAAGGAATACCCCGCAGCAAGAGCAACATCGTTGATATATACAGAGAAAAGAGTTGGCCCGAGAATTGAACCCTGTGGTACCCCCATAGAGACTGCCAGAAGTCCATACAACAGGCCCTCCGATTTGACACACTGAACTCTGTCTAAGAAGTAGTTGGTGAACCAGGCGAGTCAGTCATTTGAGAAACTAAGGCTGTTGAGTCTGCCGATAAGAATACGGTGATTGACAGTGTCGAAATCCTTGGCCAGGTTGATGAAGACAGCGACACAGTATTGTCTTTTATCAATGGCGGTTATGATATCGTTTAGTACCTTGAGCGTGGCTGAACAAAATAAACAAAATGGAGAACCGTGATTAATGAACAGTCCAGCAGGCATCAGCTATGTAGCCAAGTGATCATAGGGTCCAGTGAACAGCAATATATGAACTAGGGAAGCCGTTAGGTAATCATTACTATGCTAGCCGGGAGATGCGCCTGGCTCGAGGCTAACTGGTGCTAGCGTCGGGACAAGGGCATTAGCCACTATAGCCACTCCAGTGCGTCCGGTGCAAAGGTCCAGAGCTTACGGCAGGAATCCGGTGATGTAGTGGCTTCTAGTCGTGTTAGTGAAGAGTCTGGGAGACATCAGCTGTGTAGCCGAGTGATCATAGGGTCCACTGAGCAGGCCGGGAGATGGGCCTGGCTCAAGGCTAGCGTCGAGGCTGGGCCACTCGGCGGCAGCTAGCTAGCTGCGATTATCCGGTGTAATGGTCCAGAGCTTACGGCAGGAATACGGTGATGTAGTGGAGACAAACAGTCCGATATGCTCAGGGTTGATATCGCGCTGTGCAGACTGACAGATATTATCCAGGCTAAAAGCGGCTGGTGTCTGAGCTAAAAAGGTAAAGGCCTTTAGCAGTGGCTAACAATGACTAAATAGCTAGTAGCTAATTAGCCGGTTAGCTTCTGATGGCTAGCTTCTGATGGAGGTTCTAGCTATAAGGTCTAAAAAAAAAAAATAGCAGATCCGCATCATAATGGGTGAGGCGGGTTGCCGTCTTGGATTACAAGATGACTCTGTTAAAAACCATTGGATTTAGCAAACTCTGAAATGATTTTGTGTTTCTGTGCCCATGAAAACTGTTTTCCCAGAGTAACACAAGGAGCCACTAAATGATACATAGTTCGAGTGCATTTCAGAATATAACAAAACTGTCCGACAGCAAGATCCCGTATTTAAGTTGAAGTTCATCATATGACAAGCGTAACGTTATGACTATAACTACTGTTCCCTGAAGGAGGGAAACTAGGTACAACATAGTATTAAATCCACATGTTATGACTATAACTACTGTTCCCTGAAGGAGGGAAACTAGGTACAACATACTATCATATCCACGCCTCGCTGGAAGCCCCGCCTTCCACAGGTGATGAGCGTGAGGTTTGTTTTTTTAATCCTTCAATTTAATACCGCTCTTCACCGACCCAGGAAGGGGTGGGGCCAATTAGGTGTTATACCTCGTTTCCCTCCTTCAGGGAAGTGTAATTATAATCAAAGTTACACTCCCTTTCAGTTGGTCAACTTCGGTAGAACATACTATGGGGAAATACAATCATTCCCCAACCGAACCAAACGAATACTAAATGAAACAGCCCATGGCAGATCACCCAGACCTGACCCCGCAAGATGCGTCAGTTTTGTCAATTTTTGTCAATTTATTCATTGTCTTTTGTTTGAAACACTCCTGTCAGTGTTGAGTAAGGACGCACACCTGATTACACATATAGAAGTAGGACTAGTCAACCTGGACTGAGCACAAATGTAGGCCTATTAATGTGCCTATTTGGGGATGTCTGATAGTATTTCTGATTGTCTTAACGCACCACCAATGAGTTGTGGAGATTCTCAACAACAAAAAAATATTCAGCTTCTCCAACTAATTTTTTCTTCACCTCAAACAGCAGGTAAACAAAGTCTTATTAGAATCCATTACGAATGGCAATAGTTGCTCAAAGTATTTGTAAATTATTTCCAGCTCTCGCTCTTTCGATAACCACTCAGCATTAAAGGGAAAAATGTAATGCTCTGATCCAGTGGAAATGTTATAAAATACCTGATTACTTCTTATCCTTTGCACAAATAGACGACAGCTGTGTCTGTCCAGAACTCACTGGCGCAGGAAACTGAGGGCCCAGAATATTTTATACAATGTTGCAAGTTTCGGAGGACCCAGTTGATAGTTGATAGAATGTTTCAAGTTCGTTGTTGACAGGCCATGTGCAGGCAAGGTGATTTATAGGATATTTATTTTTAATCAGGATATTTTCTACTTGCAGGCTGCAAATGTTTTTGTTTGTTGGTTTCATGTAGGCTATTTTTACATAGTTGGCAATGGCAATAAAAGCCTATTACCAGAAACTATAGGACCATAATGACTGCTGGTGTAATCTATTACCAGAAACTATAGGAGCATAACGACTGCTGGTGTAGCCTATTACCAGAAACTATAGGAGCATAACGACTGCTGGTGTAATCTATTACCAGAAACTATAGGAGCATAACGACTGCTGGTGTAGCCTATTACCAAAAACTATAGGAGCATAACGACTGCAGGTGTAGCCTATTACCAGAAACTATAGGAGCATAACGACTGCTGGTGTAGCCTATTACCAGAAACTATAGGAGCATAACGACTGCTGGTGTAGCATATTACCAGAAACTATAGGAGCATAACGACTGCAGGTGTAGCCTATTACCAGAAACTATAGGAGCATAACGACTGCAGGTTTAGCCTATTACCAGAAACTATAGGAGCATAACGACTGCTGGTGTAGCCTATTACCAGAAACTATAGGAGCATAACGACTGCTGGTGTAATCTATTACCAGAAACTGTAGGAGCATAACGACTGCAGGTGTAGCCTATTACCAGAAACTGTAGGCGCATAACGACTGCTGGTGTAGCCTATTACCAGAAACTATAGGAGCATAACGACTGCTGGTGTAGCCTATTACCAGAAACTATAGGAGCATAACATCAGAATTTACGAAGGCCAGCAGCAGCGGGAGGAGTAGGCTAAAGAAGAAGTTTTTCTGATGGTTAGAATATCTTGTTTCAGAGGGGTGTCATCAATAGCCCATAATGACAAAGTGAAAACAGGTAAAAAACAGAAATACCTTATTTTCATAAGTATTCAGACCCTTTGCTATGACACTCAAAATTGCTTTCAGGTGCATCTTGTTTCGATTAATCATCCTTGAGATGTATCTACAACTTGTTCAGAGTCCACCTGTGGTAAATTCAATTGATTGGATATGATTTGGAAGGCACACCTGTCTATATAAGGTCCCACAGTTGACAGTGCATGTCAGAGAAAAAAACAAGCAATGAGGTCGAAGGAATTGTCCGTAGAGCTCCAAGACAGGATTATGTCGAGGCACAGATCTGGGGAAGGGTACCAAAACAATTCTGCAGCATTGAAGGTCCCCAAGAACACAGTGGCCTCCATCATTTTTAAATGTAATACTCTTCCTAGTCACCTGGCCAAACTGGGCTATTGGGGGAGAAGGGCCTTGGTCAGGGAGGTGACCAAAAACCTGATGGTCACTCTGACAGCGCTCCAGAGTTCCTCTGTGGAGATGGGAAAACTTTTCAGAAGGACAACCATCTCTGCAGCACTCCAACAATCAGGCCTTTATGGTAGAGTGGCCAGACGGAAGCCACTCCTCAGTAAAAGACACATGACAGCCTGCTTGGAGTTTGCCAAAAGGAACCCAAAGGATGGATGGAATGGAAAAGGTCGCCGACTGCTGGTGTAGCTTATTACCAGAAACTATAGGAGCATAACATCAAAATGTACGAAGGCCAGCAGCAGCGGGAGGAGTAGGAAGAGTTTCTTTATGATGGTTAGGCTATCTTGATCTCTGGCTCCCGAGTCATTTGTGTGTCTAAATTATTTGATCAAACAGCGTGCTTAAAGCATCAGACCAGTTCAGAACATATAGTTGATTTAATTAAAACACATGGGGTGTGTCTATATATGGAAAAATACACATATAACATTTCTACCAATCGGTTGGTAGAAAGAAAAGATGACTCTTGGTTGACCCAAGATTTTTTTAGTTGGGGCCCTAGTGCATTCATTAAGTTCAGACCGCTTCCCTTTTTACACATTTTGTTACGTTACTTATTCTAAATTAGATTTTTTTTTAACAATTCAATGAAAATGTTAAATGTTTTAGAAATGCTTGAGACTCAAATAAATCGATTAATCATGTTGAGGATATACAGTGTTTATTAACACATTTGATAAACATAGGAGTAAAAAAGCTTATATTTTGGGTTCTGATGGGGTACGACAGTTGAACTAAGCTCATGAGGAATTTATAAGTGAATTCTTCAAGAAACAATGGGTACATATCATTAATGTATAAGTCCCAAAATGGATGTAACAACTGCTGATTGCCCCTTTAAGACTACATATTGGGCTAATCTAATAGGAGATATTGAGGACTACAGTATTTCAGGCCATGTTATTGGATGCATTTGATCAATTGTTAACGTTTTGTTGATGGTCCACTCTTGATGTTCTACACGTTACAGTGTAGCTTCAGCCATTCCTACAGAACAACATTAAAGTGTAGAACCCTTTTACTGCATATTGGTTCAACGACTGCAGAGACGGTACTTACTGGGGTTAAACGGATCTCCAACCTCCTCTTCTTCCTCCAATGTGACAGTAATCTCCCCCTCCTCCTCTTTCACACCAAAAACTGCATCCTCCTCTTTCTCTTCCTCCTCTTCTTTTACTGTAACATCTTCCTCTTCTTTCACTGTAACCTCTTTCACATCCTCCTCTTCTTTTACTGTAACATCCTCCACCTCTTTCTCTTCCTCCTCTTCTTTTACTGTAACACCCTCCTCCTCTTTCACTCTGAACGCGTCTTCCTCTTCTTTCACTGTAACGTCTTTCTCTTCTTCTTTCACTGTAACAGCCTCACCCTCTACTTCTTGTTTTACTGTGATATCCTCTTCTTCCTTCTCCTCTTTCACGACAATGTTCAGCCCCAGAGCTTCTTTCTCCGTCCAGCAGATCACCTCTTCTTTAACAAGAGGGGAGTAGTTTAGGGAGCTCATGGTCGGGGATGTTAGCTAGCTAGCTATCATTAGCGACTAGGCTAGTGCTAACTTAACCAGCCAGCTACTATAGCTGACTAATACAAAATAACGTAATATTAAATTAAATAGGTTAACAAGTAGATACGACCTAAGTGTGTCGAAAACACAGTAGCTAATATACACCGAAAGCGTATAAATAGCTTGAATCTTTCGGCTATGTTGGCTAGCAAGCTACCGAGGTGGTTGACGAGCTGTTTATGAAGAACCGTCAACTAGATTATACGTCACGCTGGCAGCGTCGCCTGAAAGACGCACATCGCCGTCTGCTGACTGGAGGGGAAACGCAGTTGAGGATCACAATTTATTTTCAGACAAAGATTATTTTAAATGGATTTAATTAAATAATACTATTATATTGAGAGATACAAAGACAGGAATGTGTTGATCGATTAGTGCAAATAAAAAATGTTTATTGCAGCACATTTAAGGCAGTTTCATTAAGTCAAACTAAATCTAAATAAGTAGCTAGCTACTGTAGGTCTATACTACTGCTACGTGGCGTAACAATACATCATGTAGATGTATATAATGAACAGACTAGGTCTATACTGCTCCTACATGGTGTAACAATACATCATGTATATAATGAACAGACTAGGTCTATACTGATCCTACATGGTGTAACAATACATCATGTAGATGTATATAATGAACAGACTAGGTCTATAATGCTCCTACATGGTGTAACAATACGTCATGTATATGTATATAATGTACAGACTTGGTCTATACTGCTCCTACATGGTATAACAATACATCATGTAGATGTATATAATGAACAGACTAGGTCTATACTGCTCCTACATTGTGTAACAATACATCATGTATATAATGAACAGACTAGGTCTATACTGATCCTACATGGTGTAACAATACATCATGTATATGTATATAATGAACAGACTAGGTCTATACTGCTCCTACATTGTGTAACAATACATCATATAGATGTATATAATGAACAGACTAGGTCTATACTGCTCCTACATGGTGTAACAATACATCATGTAGATGTATATAATGAACAGACTAGGTCTATAATGCTCCTACATGGTGTAACAATACATCATGTAGATGTACACTACCATTCAAATTTTGCGGTCACTTAGAAATGTCCTTGTTTTTTAAAGAAAATCAAATTTTTTCATTTATTTACCTGTTTTTGCTTTGTAATTATGGGGTATTGTGATGTCATTATGGGGCAATGTGATGTCTTATGGGGTATTGTGATGTCATTATTGGGTATTGTGTAGATTGTTGAGGGGGAAAAAATGATTGAATCAATTTTAGAATAAGGCTGTAACGTAACAAAACGTGGAAAAAGTGAAAGGGTCTGAATGCTTTCCGAATGCATTGTATATATAGGGCCAGTACTTAGTGACATCACTTCATGAAACAGAAGGTACAAATATATAACATAGTTTCACAATATCAACATTCATTGTATCAAAATATATGACAAAGCTGGAAGTGGAAACGCCAGCCCAGCCACAATCCTAGAGGTTCACTGATGATCAACCTCCTC
>NW_026601387.1:0-45000 GCF_029448725.1 Salvelinus fontinalis
GACATAAAAGTATAAAAAGACAAAGCTAAGGGATAAAATTTGTCAGAAGACAAATTTTTGATTCCCTCTCTTCACGTCTCACAAGAGACGTGACATAAAAGTATCTTAGTCCTCAAATAGATAGACAGGTCCAGCTTCCCCATCCTCAAGCAATGGGAACATTTGGGCCCTTTCCTGATTAGGGTCTATGGCTGCAGTTATTACAAGAATGGCCGCAAAAACAGAAATTGATACTAGGATAGAGGAAACCAGCGTCTTATATTTACCAAAGGCATCCATCCATGAGTCCCACATAGTAGTGTCCACTCCAGAATGCTGTTTCATCTTACCATTAAGGGTACGAAGTCCCTCCAATGCTACAGTCAGACTCCCATCCGTAGCTGTGTTATTGGGAATGAAGGTACAACACTGTGCACCAAACATTGCACAGACCCCCCCCCCGTTCAGCCAATATCATATCAACCGCGATTCTATTTTGAAATGCCATCAGGGACGTAGCTGCCAATTGTCCATGGACCGCCTCGAAGCCTTGTTGAGTCCAATTGCCCAGTTTCTGGACATTAAAATGAATGTAGTTAATTCTGTCCACATTTTTATTAACTGTACACCACCAACCAAATGATGATTCAAACCCAGCTGTCACTTGGTCCGCCAGTTTATATTCATCTGGCACCCCCTAGGGACACCAATAGCATCAATGTAAGTTGAGTCGTAAATGAGCAAGGACCAAAAAGGAGACCACTCCAATAACTACCCCTGGAGTGGCCAACCACACATTAGTAAACCAAAAAACGAGAATATGTTAAACCCTCAGGTCCATCCCTCTATGCAACCTGTACCAGGTGGGCTCGTCGCCACCCGGGAACTTCAAACCTTCACAACAGGGAGGACAAACATCACTTTTTATTCATTCAACATCAACTACAGCAAACCAAGGGTCCTCCTCTGTCAGCCCACTCTCCTGCGGAAGCTCGTTTTCGCATCAGCCTCTCCAACTGGAGCATCAAGCAACGGCATCATACTAGAGGCCCCTTACACATCTGTAACAAACTTCTTCAAACAAGGTATGATACAGGCAACACAGAAATGAAAAACAACAACTAGTGTCAGAAATCCAGTAATCATCATTGCAGTGTACTTACCAAAACAACCACCCAGCCAGGGGAACAGTCCACTCTCCTCCACACCTGCAAGACCCTTCATCTCCACTGATAACCTTGCCAACCCACTCAGAGCTTTTGAAATGCTCCCATCCGGACTAGTATTGTTAGGAACAAACGTGCAACACTGTTCTACAATCTTTTTACATACACCTCCCTGGTTGGCCAGACTTATGTCCAGTGTTAGTCTATTGTGTCTACTGGTTTGTGAGGCAGCATCCAATTGTTCAGCCATCCCTGTAAGTCCTGTGTGGGTGTGTTTATAATTGATCCAGACCTTTTGTTTTAACATCAACAATAGCTGGGCCAATGATGGGCATCAGATGCCACAGGCCATCATTCCTGGTTAATGTCTGGAATTCGTGGGGGACCCCTATTGGGACCCCCAACAGGTTGGTGTGCATGTTATCTGTACCCTCGGACCAAGGAGCGTCACGTTTCTGCCGTCTCCTGGGTTGGTCCCAAGCCTCTGTGTCCTGTGTAGCTTCCCAGAAGTTGATTAGCTATCATAATAGGCAACGGTGGTATCAGACTGGCCAAAACACATGAGCAACGACAATTTCCTTTCAAAAATGGGGTCAACCGCCTGGCAGGTCCACACATCCACCATACATCAGCAACACCTCTAGTTAATAGTGGTATTAGTGATGCAGGTAGTAGCAGGGAGCCCTCCATAGTCTATACCTCTACCTGTACCAGTGTTACAGCTGTTATGTCCCCCATATGCCTTAACTCCCCATGGTCCTTCTGGGGAGGGACTTCTGGGAACACAAGACTCAGAGTTTTACACAGGGTTAAATTTGGATGCACATCCAACCTTCCCCATTACTTAGGACAAATGGGTGAGCAGCCAGAATAGGTCTGGCATGTCCACATACGACACAGTCCTTTCTATTAAGTGTTTTGTAGGCCAAACACATATTCTCCCTTTCCTCATAAACAGTTTCAGTCCCCAAATGTTCACTATCTGAGATGTCTTTTATATTTATTATCTGTACCAGATTGGAGAGCTTAGGTGATGGCGTGGGACTTGGTCTTGAAGTGGTGGAGGAGGCCGGCTGAACCCTGGTCCGTTGGAACTGGTGGTGGTTCTGGCAGCACTGCGATGGTAACCTCCCCATCATATCCTTATCAGACAGCTCAGGACTACAGGCAGTCCTGTAAAACCCCACCCTCTCCCAGAGAACACATCATCAGCCAGAGATCAAGCCACACTTTCACTTCTATGAACGAACACAGTGAGGAAAGGTCAGGGGCAGGGAATTCTTCATTAAGGAGTTGATCCCCGAGCTCTATTAGCAACAGTTCTTCTCCTTAACTCTGTGATCATTCGGCAGTGTCAGTGTGTCTCACCCTCCAAGTGCGATATGCCCCCAGGTCGAGTGATTCACCTTCTCCCTTAATTCACCTGCAATGTATAAACTCTTGGACATACAGGTTTGGTTAGCAAACAGTTCCTCATTTGTTCTTTCTGATTATATATTTAACTTCTATGCCTAATTTTTTTAGCTATAAATGTTTAATTTTAAATAAGTTTATTATCCAATAGGCCCCATCCTTTCCTAGTCCACAATGTACCCTCCTCTTCGTTTGATACCTGGCTCTGGCCAGGTATCAACCTTACCTACTCTAAATAATAACTTAGTACATCATATTCTAGGAACGTCCCTTTTATTCCCCGCATATCCAATTCTCCCTTGGGCGTACATTCATATCTATTCTTTTCCAATTCTCTGTCAAGTGACTTATCTACTTTGAAATGTATCTGTGCTGCTTATATATGTTAACCCCTTTCTCTCCTATCTTATTTCACAGCCTACCTTGCTCATTTCCTGGTCCACCCTCCCCACTCTGCTCTCAAACCTTCAAGGTCTCAACAGTGCGGGGTAGACCCATCTGTCTGCCTTTTTCTATGTGTTCCTTTACAATATTAACTAAGTGTCTCACTGTTTTGACTTTATCTGCATGGATTTAAAAATAACAACAGGTCTTATAGTGTCAATCTTTAAAGTCCTAACATAACCTTAATTAACCTATCTCTATCTTCTAATGGCCAATACAAATGCTTACCTTATGGTCAAGAGTTATAAACTTTATTATAATCAATTTACCTCAAAACTAGTATCCCAAATGACACAATCTCATTATTCTCACTACATTTCCCCGCGAGTGATCAAGTCGCCGGAAAATGCAATGGAAACAGAAAACAGGTCAAAATGTTACACCTACATTCGTGTTCCATATCTAGACATACCAAAAGAACCCTTTATCTTCTCAAAGTCCCTTGCCTAAATAAAACTCAGAAAGTAAAACTCCTATTCCCATATGAGTGTATTCTTTTAAGATATCTTATCTCTGGGTACACGGAAACCCTTAACCTTAATGTTTACTCCAAAAAACAAAATTATGTCACCAGCATTCAACCAGGCCCCCCCGTCGGCTGGGAGACCATTGGGTGCTGCAATACTGCCATCTTCTGTCCATTCTCTGCACAGCTCTCCACCCACTCTTATTCAACCTTCTCAATTTGAGCAATGTTAGTTCCTTATTTTAACTATTGTTTTCCAAATTTTTAATTTTTTAAATTTTTGAATCTATTATTATCTAGTTAGACTAGAGTGTCCGTGACATACATCCATGGGGATCCGGTTATAGTTATTCTATTAACCATGTGAAAGTGCCCAGGGACACCCCAAATATCAGTAGGAATATCACAAATAAGGGGCCAGATATCCCTAGCCTTGCCCAGGGAGGGAGAAATATCCCTCTAACTGGGCGAGGTTCCTTTATCAGGGGAGGCGGAGTTTGATTCCGCATCACCTGAGTCAGAAATGTCTTCATTTGGAATCGAATTTAAGCTGTTTAAATCAGCTCTGACTTCTGTCAGTGTTCTAGAAGGGATTGGGGCTGGAGTGCAATGTGTGAGGTGGTGCCAAGGTGCGCCTGATTTACCTTTGACCTGGACTGAGTGTGAAGTAACCTCCCTCACTTCGTACTGTCCAGTCCACCTGGGTTCTAGCCACTTTCTCTTGTGGACATTAACCCCACCCAGTCACCAATTTTTACCTTCCGTGTGCCAGATCTCCCTTCTGCTTCCCCGTTGGACCTTGTGAATCTGTGCGGAGAGAGCTGCAGAAAGTTCCGTCAATTATCAAACATTACAATTTGTTGTACATCAAGGGCGGGCATATGACCTCCCTTCCTTGGTGAACCCAGCATGACTCCTCCAGCCATTGTCTCATGAGGAGAGAGATGGGTGCCTGCACCTGGAGAGGCTATCATGGCCAGCAACGCCAGGGGCAGGACTAACCCAAATCAACTTCAAACCTGCACATACATTTGATTGGCGCGTTCCACGAGACTTATGAGATTGTGGCCTGTACACTAACCCCATCATTAAACAACAATCAGTTGACATTTACACATCCGACCCTATTGGTACATGGAGCGTTTGTCATTAAACAATACACATGAGTTCGGTTTGCAGCCACTTAATGACCTATTTTGCATCCTCCCCTGCTGTTGGCATTGCCTCAACCCATTTAGAGAACCTGTTTACCCTAACTAACAGGTACCTTTTTCCATTTGTCACATTGTCTTGCCCCATATCTGTGTAATCTATGTTGATGTCCTGAAAACAAGCATTTGGGACTGGGTATGAACCCATGGGCGTTTGATATGGTTTCTTTGGATTGTGTCTACCACAAATGCTACACTCGTCACAAAACAAATCTGTCATGTCTTTCATGTGGGGGTGCCACCAGATGTGGGACACCTTCTGTAAAGTCTTTAGTTTGCCTTCGTGTGTGGGCCCATGAGCTTCTCGTATTAGTTCTGGACATAGGTTTGCTGGGGCCTCTAGTCTGCCATCATGGCATCTCCACAGTTCATCAGGTCCCTTGGTGGCCTCTTTCTGTCCCCATACTGAGTATTCACAGGGTCCTGCTGTGAACTGGAGTTCTTTTATGTGTTGCTTTGTGAGCTCAGTCCGAGCTGGTTGGGTCCGTAGTACCATTCGTCTCGGGGTGTATCCACCAGCTTTCTTGGCTGCTTTATCAGCTGCATCATTTCCCTTGCTGACTCTGTTTTTCAGTTGTTGATGTCCTTTACACTTCATGATGGCCACCTTCTTAGGTAGTGAGACCGATTTAATCAGTTTTTCCATCTGTGTCTTGTGTTTGATTGGAAGGTTTCCTGTGGTGATGACGTTGCGTCTCAGCCATTGTGATCCATTCGTATGGACTGCTCCATGAGCATAAGCTGAGTCGGTGTAGTTGTTCACAGTCTTTCCTTCAGCTCTTTCCAGAGCTTGTGTCAACCCTATGATTTCAGCTAGCTGGGCTGATGCAGGTTGTGTGATGATGGCAGATTCTAAAGTCACATGTGATCTATCCGGGAGCTGCTGCACCACTGTGTATGCTGCTATGTTCCCTTCTTCTCCTCTATAGCGGCATCCATCTGTGTATAACCATAGGTCCTTAGATATGCTGCAACCCCATGTGGGTGTGGATTTCCAATGGATGGCACATTATCATGTGGGCTGTTTTTCCAATAGCTTTTGCCACTGCAGCCACATACCTGGAGCATGTGGTTTGTCCTTCTTCAATGTGGCCCAGTTTGGAGGAGTGATACCTCAACACTCTACTCTCCCCCTCTAGGTTCTGGAAAAGGATGGATGATGTAAATCCTTCCTTTTCAGAAACATCCAGATGGAACTTGTTTTTTTTAGTCAGGTGCTGTTAAGGCTACTGCCACTTAGAGATCTGTTTTCAAGAGTGCAAAAGCCTTTGATGCTTCAGTAGTCCAGGTCAATGATGAGTGTAGGTTAGTGGTGAGCAGCTTCAGGGCCATGGAGCATATTCGTCAGACATGCCCTGGAAAGGGGGAGGTGATTGCTGAGTGAATGGATTTTGAAAATAGGGAGGTGGTGCTTTTTTCTCTCCCTGTGGCAGTTCTGGGTATAAATGGGTGGGGGCCGATGGGGTTGCTGTGGTGGTAGGTGGGCCATCATTATTATTGGGCCTGCCCTCTTTGGTGTCAGTTGGTGCTCCAGTGACCACTCCCATCGTATCATGTTTCCGGTAAGGGAGAGCTTTCCTAATTTCCTCAATTGCCCATAAACCTATTCTCATCTCAGCCTGTGCCTTTTCCCTTTGCTTTGTCCCTTCTTTTTTAAATAAGTGACTCTTATTCTTATCACATTCTATCCCCTGCTTCACTGCTTCCTCCAATTCTTTCTCCATAATGAGGAGTTGCCCTTTTGATGGGGCGACTCCACTAAGGAAACCTGTTTGAGTCCATCTCAGCCTCAAATCTTTTTAACGGGTTTGTAGTGCAATTTCCCGCCTGCTCTGTCTTTCATTCTCTGATCTAAATATTCGTTGAATTTGTGTTTGGGGACGATAGTCGTGGTCATTTTGTCGTTAAGCTATGTCTGGGTCTATTATTATCTTTGTATACTTTAGCCCGTCACTGATCGAAACCAGCGATGTATTTTTCTTCCCCTAACCTCCCCCAGTCTCGTGTCCGACTCGCGTGGACAAAGGATTTTATTGCCGTGTATTCGATGAATTATTTTCGTTTTCCAACAATATTTCAGCTATATCTCTTTGAAACAATATACGAATATATTCACGCGCTCCTGTTATAATTGGAATGACAGTTTTAGGTACTTTTAATAAAAAATATTATTGCTTTTCGCTAATTTAATTAATTAAATACTTTGGCAAAATATTTCAGAAGTTTCCTTTGGGGACAATATACTAGTAATTCAGGCGCTCCTGATATAATTGGAATGGCAATTATATGATATATAATTCGAAAGATATTATTTCTATTAACTTTTCCGATTTAATTTGAACTTTTTCCGATTAATTAAATACTTTGCCAAAACATTTCAGAAATTTCCTTTGGGGACAATATACTAGTAATTCACGCGCTTCTATAATAATTTTCAAATTGATTCTCACCCTTAGGGATTTATCAACAGCAGGAGAGGGAAAAATCCGGTCAACTCATCAGCAGAAAATAGTTGCTTCACAGCAATATATACACATCGACACGGCGGTCACTTTAGCACAGCCTCAACTAGCATATGGCTAGTTAGTAGCAATTGGTCTCGTGGAACGTTCAATCCCCCACATTGCGACAACACAACTTACACATACAATTACAACACAACTTACACATACAATATCACATTAGATTTCTCACGTAACACCTAGCTAAGTATAGCTACTGCACGACTATTTGAATTCACATTAGATTTCTCACGTAACACCTAGCTAAGTATAGCTACTGCACGACTATTTGAAAACACATTAGATTTCTCACGTAACACCTAGCTAAGTATAGCTACTGCACGACTATTTGAAAACGTATTATATTAATTATGGATTCTTCACGGTACCCCTATCTGATCGACTGTCAAATATGGCCCGACTGTGTGAATCGTTATATATTTTTATTTTTATTTTTTTATGGGTCTTCACGGTAACACCTAGCTGATTTGCCAAATCTAACTACTGCCCGGCTATTTGGATCCCATCTTTTAATTGTGGATTCTTCACGGTAACCCCTATCTGATCGACTGTCAAATATGGCCCGACTGTGTGAATCGTTATAAAGCTTATTCTTCACTGTACACCTACTCGATCAGCATACCGCGTAGTGCAAGACTATGTGAATAAGTCTTTGACCTATTAATACTTAGATATCTGTACACAATGCCTTAAATTCTAAACAATTCCACATAAATTTAGCAACAATTCACACTCACCACAGTACTCCTGATCATTGAATTTAGATATTGGCTATAATACAATATACAGATTTTGGTTAAACGGGCATCTGCTCACCTCTTTAGTTTCGAGCTCTTTGATCAGTTTCCTGTGTGGGTTGAATCGCGATTCTCCCTCAAAGGTCACCTCTCCTCTGGAATCTTTCTCCCTCTCGTCTCCTGTCCGATGAATTTTCTATTGGGCCGAATACAAATATGTTTTGACCATCCTCTGCTACCAAGTTTGTTAGTAAAACGTTTACTGTTGACAGGAGAACAAGAGGAGACAATAGGACGAGGTGGATAATTTTATAATAAGGCCGTTTAATTACATGTAAAGATATCTTAGTAAAATCTTGCAGCAAGGCTCTTTCAGTCTGACTCCTAGTGAATCGTCCGGAAAAGAGGCCAGTTTCCAGAATTGTACAGTACTATAAAGACAACAAGCAAAGTAGGTAGATCTGCGAGTCCGGCCTTCCGATTGGTCGATCTGGGTCTTGGGTAGTCCTGATCAGGCCTGGTGTCCACGTTCCATTGGTTCCTGAGAGTTCTTTGTCCTGAGGTCCAACCTTGGGTTGGGTGTGTCTGTGGTTATTATGGGGGAGGGGAATTATGTGTGTCTATAGTTGGTGTCTTAAGTCCAGCATATGTCCAAGAGAAATGAGGAGTATGTGTGTTTTTGTATAATATATGGCTTATGTTGAAGTGTAGTTATTGCTAGTTTCCAGTCTCTATTTCAATTTCTTACATGTGCAAGTAGACATACTGGGGTGTGAAAGAGCAAAAATAAATAACAATATGGGGAGGAGGTAGTTAGGTGGGCTATTTACAGATGGGATGTGTACAGGTGCAATGATCGGTAAGCTGCTCTGACAGCTGATGCTTAAAGTTAGTGAGGGAGATATAAGACTCCAATTCATTCCAGTCATTGGCAGCAGGGAACTGTAAGGAAAAGCGGCCAAAGGAGGAGTGGGTTTTGGGGATGACCAGTGAAATATACCTGCTGGAGCGCGTACTACGGGTGGGTGTTGCTGTGGTGACCAGTGAGCTGAGATAAGGCGGAGCTTTACCGAACAAAGACTTATAGATGATCTGGAGCCAGTGGGTTTGGGGATGAATATGAAGCGAGTGCCAGCCAACGAGAGCATACAGGTCGCAGTGGTGGGTAGTATATGGGGCTTGGTGACAAAACGGATGACACTGTGATAGACTACATCCAATTTGCTGAGTAGAGTGTTGTAGGCTATTTTGTAAATTACATCGCCGAAGTCAAGGATTGGTATGATAGTCAGTTTTACGAGGGTATGTTTAGCAGCATGAGTGAAGAAGGATTTGTTGCGAAATAGGAAGCCGGTTCTCTATTTAATTTTGGATTGGAGATGCTTAATGTGAGTCTGGAAGGAGAGTTTACAGTCTAACCAGACACCTAGGTATTTTTAGTTGTCCACATATCAGTCAGAACCGTCCAGAGTAGTGACGCTAGTCGGGCGGGCGGGTGCGTGCAGCGATCGGTTGAAGAGCATGCATTTAGTTTTACTAGCGTTTAAGAGCAGTTGGAGGCCACGGAAGAAGTGTTGTATGGCATTGAGGCTCGTTTGGAGGTTTGTTATCACAGTGTCCAAAGAAGGGCCAGAAATATACAGAATGGTGTTGTCTGCGTAGAGGTGGATCAGAGAATCACCAGCAGCAAGAGTGACATCATTGATATATAGAGTGAAACGACTCAACCAAAGAATTGAACCCTGTGGCACCCCCATAGAGACTGCCGGAGGTCCGGACAACAGGCCCTCCGATTTGACACACTGAACTATATCTGTGTGTATATCATCAGCAGTAATACAATCAGGGCATGGCAAAAGACAGAGAGAGCTCTGCAGTGTTGATTTTGTTATGACATTTCAATGTGCATCAGATGGTAACAAGATCATATTATCCAGCAATTTCATCAGGTAACACGAGAGGTGGTTAGAATAAGATGGGATGTCAAGAGTCCGTGTAGCCAATAGAGAGCCAGAGTTTTGAGTGTGGGAACAAACATTGTCTGTCCAACGTTCTGTTAAACAAGCAAGTTCATAGTCAACAAAGAACGCAGGAGTCATGGGGCAAATAGAATATAGCACAATAAAAAATAAAAAAACTTGGGGCTAGGCATTGTGAGTTCAAAGAGTCACCCGCCCCAGTAAGATAACTTGAGAAAGTAACTCTCTATGAGTCCAGTAGCCTATAACAGTCTTAGATAAAGTCAAGAAATAGTAGGCCTATACTAGTTAATTAAAGTGTTTCTGAGTAAGCTAGCTCACATAACAAGCTTCTCAATTTAATTAGCCTACATAAAATTCTGATCAGTCCAAAGTCTGCGGTGTGTGGGTAAGTGTGTGTGTCCTGGAGGCGAGAGAAAGCTCGGGAGAGAGTGGGGTGTGTGTCGGGGGGATCTGTACCAGACAGGGGGAAGGGGGGACGGGAAACATATTGCCAGGTGGGATCCAAGCAGCAGGCAACGGGAGTAGGTGTCACACCTGCTTGGGAGAAGCTTTTTTCTGGAGGCAGAGTAGGAGAGGAGGCGTTCAACCTTAGCCGACAGTTGTGTGGTAGAGCAGATTTTTTTAAAGTCAGAAGCAAAAAGCTTGTTGAAAACTGTTTTAAAGTCGGCTTGTTTTTTCGATATTCGTCAGACATTCGGGTCATCAAACAGCAATACTTCGCTAACTATTTCCTTAGATGTTAGACAGGCATGTCACAAGGCTTTACAAGAGGGGTTTCATGTCAAGCCCTGATCTGTTTCACCTGTCCTTGTGATTGTCTCCACCCCCTCCAGGTGTCGCTTATTTTCCCCAGTGTATTTATCCCTGTGTTTCCTGTCTCTCTGTGCAAGTTCGTCTTGTCTTGTCAAGTCAACCAGCGTGTTTTTCCTGTGCTCCTGCTTTTTCTTATCTCTCTTTTGCTAGTCCTCCCGGGGTTTGACCCTTGCCTGCCCTGGCTCTGAATCCGCCTGCCGGACCATACTGCCTGCCCTGACCTCGAGCCTGCCTGCCGGACCATACTGCCTGCCCTGACCTGGAGCCTGCCTGACCATACTGCCTGCCCTGACCTCGAGCCTGCCTGCCGGACCATACTGCCTGCCCTGACCTGGAGCCTGCCTGCCGGACCATACTGCCTGCCCTGACCTCAAGCCTGCCTGCTGGACCATACTGCCTGCCCTGACCTCGAGCCTGCCTGCCGGACCATACTGCCTGCCCTGACCTGGAGCCTGCCTGCCGGACCATACTGCCTGACCTGACCTGGAGCCTGCCTGACCATACTGCCTGCCCTGACCTCCAGCCTGCCTGCTGGACCATACTGCCTGCCCTGACCTGGAGCCTGCCTGCCGGACCATACTGCCTGCCCTGACCTGGAGCCTGCCTGCCGGACCATACTGCCTGCCCTGACCTGGAGCCTGCCTGCCGGACCATACTGCCTGCCCTGACCTGGAGCCTGCCTGCCGGACCATACTGCCTGCCCTGACCTCGAGCCTGCCTGCTGGACCATACTGCCTGCCCTGACCTGGAGCCTGCCTGCCGGACCATACTACCTGCCCTGACCTCGAGCCTGCCTGCTGGACCATACTGCCTGCCCTGACCTCGAGCCTGCCTGCCAGACCATACTGCCTGCCCTGACCTCGAGCCTGCCTGCCGGACCTTACTGCCTGACCTGACATGGAGCCTGCCTGACCATATTGCCTGCCCTGACCTCCAGCCTGCCTGCTGGACCATACTGCCTGCCCTGACCTGGAGCCTGCCTGCCGGACCATACTGCCTGCCCTGACCTGGAGCCTGCCTGACGGACCATACTGCCTGCCCTGACCTGGAGCCTGCCTGCCGGACCATACTGCCTGCCCTGACCTGGAGCCTGCCTGCCGGACCATACTGCCTGCTCTGACCTGGAGCCTGCCTGCCGGACCATACTGCCTGCCCTGACCTGGAGCCTGCCTGCCACTCTCTACCTCCTGGACCTTGTTATGATCTTTTGCCTGTCCACGACCGTTCTCTTGCCTGCCTCTTGGATACTAATAAATATCAGAGACTCTAACCATCTGCCTCCCGTGTCTGCATCTGGGTCTCGCCCTGTGTCCTTATAGGCCATGCAGTTTTCCAGATGTGAAACCCCTTATAGATAGATGTACGAGATACGTTCTTAATTTACACCTGAGACAGTTAAGTGAGATTTCCATCCATGATGATAATGATGTGAAATTAGTTAGCTAAGAGTTGTGTGGGAATAAAAAGCAGTGTGTGTGAACTGAATCAATTTAATTTGATCAATTCAATACAACTTTATTATTCCTTATGGAGAAATGTACTTGGCGCATCTGTGCAGGTTCAGAGTAAGACACCGTATATTGGTAATCACACAGAGTACAGGCAGATTTCTGTACTTTGATACTGATGCAGATACAAATGCTTATTCTTAATACCAAATGTCAAAACTTGAGGTGATGTGGCAATTAGGCTAATCAAACATGATTCCATTCCGGCCACGGAAAAACAACATTGGCATACTATGTAATCAAAAACAAAACATTGGCATACTATGTAATCAAAACAAACAGCGTCCACATACTATGTAATCAAAACAAACAGCGTCCACATACTATGTAATCAAAACAAACAGCGTCCACATACTATTTAATCAAAACAAACCAAATCCACATACTATGTAATCAAAACAAGCAACATTAGCATTCTATGTACTCAAAACAAGCAACATCAGCATTCTATGTACTCAAAACAAACAGCGTCCACATACTATTTAATCAAAACAAACCAAATCCACATACTATGTAATCAAACAAACAACATCAGCATTCTATGTAATCAAAACAAACAACATCCTCATACTATGTAATCAAAACAAAAAACATCCTCATACTATGTAATCAAAACAAACAACATCCTCATACTATGTAATCAAAACAAACAACATCCTCATACTATGTAATCAAAACAAACAACATCCTCATACTATGTAATCAAAACAAACAACATCCTCATACTATGTAATCAAAACAAACAACATCAGCATTCTATGTAATCAAAACAAACAACATCCTCATACTATGTAATCAAAACAAACAACATCCTCATACTATGTAATCAAAACAAACAACATCCTCATACTATGTAATCAAAACAAACAGAGATGAGAGAGTGTGTTATTAACATCTTCAGACTGTCAATTACTCCATAGCCTCCTCCCTCATCCCCTCCTCTCTCCATCCCCTTATCAACCTACTCTTTAGATACCGACAATGATTAATCAGAGAGACTGACTTGCAAATAGCTATCTGTTAACTTCCTCCCTTTGTTTTCTGCCATAGACGATTATCACTGTGACGATTAAAGTTGTGTGTAATCCATCCTCCAGGGGTACTGAGCATGTACTGCCCGCCCATGCATTATTACACCACCGCCACTGACCTCTCACTACCAACATCATGTCCACTGGACCGGACTGGATGGGATAAGAGGATGGGTGCAGGGATACGTTGCTGCTGGGAAGTGTGATGAGTCCACCGCCTTTCCCCCAGGGAAAAAATATCACATTTGTTATGAGCACATTATTATCAAATGCATGATGGCTTTTCACTCATTTTCAGTCCTGCTCGGTAATGTTGATGCCACCCTATTGGAAATGTTAAATGTCTGGAAAGGGATAACCAACAATAACAGACAATTGTAATAACTTGACAGGGGTGTGGTCCTTGTTATTAAATGTTTGTCAATTTGCTGTGAACGTTCAACTCAAATTGTGTTCTAAACTGGGAGATATAATACCCACAAAACTTTGGATGTTAGATTGAGGTTATTTTACGAGATATAATCATGCAGGATGACATTGAGACATTTAAGGAATAAGGAGTGTATTATTATTCTTACTCAGTAGCTCCACCCTAAGTCATTTCTCACCAAATATCTGTTCTGTGTTTTCTAGGGTGTGAAATCGCTCAAATAAATGGTGTCTCATTTTTTATTTCTGCAATGTATTTGTCTGATAATAATAAGCTCAGAGCTAGAGGCTAATTTCACATCAATTAATGCCATTGAAGGGGAACTACGATAATTGATTCAGTGTTATGCAAACACAGCAAACCATATTGCTTTCATTCCATGACCATTAGGATAATCATTTAATATTAAGCAAGGCCTGGGGTGTATATGGCCAATATACCACGGCTAAGGGCTGTTCTTAAGCACAACGCATCGCAGAGTGCCCGGATACAGCCCTTAGCCGTGGTATATTGGCCATACACCACAGGCCCCAGAGGTGCCTTATAGCTATTATAAACTTGTTAGCAACGTAATTAGAGTAGTAAAAAGGAATGTTTTGTCATACCAGTGGTATACAGTCTGATATACCACGGCTGTCAGCCAATCAGCATTCAGGGCTCGTGTAACAGTATAACTTTAAACCGTCCCCTCGCCCGGACACGGGCACGAACCAGGGACCCTCTGCATACATCAACAACTGACACCCACGAAGCGTCGTTACCCATCGCTCCACAAAAGCCGCGGCCCTTGTAGAGCAAGGGGCAACACTACGAATAGGTTTCAGAGTAAGTGACGTAACTGATTGAAACGCTACTAGCGCGTACCCGCTAACTAGCTAGCCATTTCACATCCGTTACACTCGAACCACCCAGTTTATAATTGGAGATATACATCTAGATCCAGGCACCAGGAACTACCCATGTATAAGAAGAAACACACACCCTGATCTACTACAGGTATAACTATACAATAAGGGTACATTAATAAACCATAATCAATGCATTAGTTAACATAATAGAATGATTAGCTAATGTGCTAATTCAGCTAGTAAGCACATTAACCCTGCTGGGTGAAATGCAGAGGAAAGTTGTTGGGCCAAGTCACGGTGTCATTCTAACTAATCTTGGAATCGAAATTGATATCCTCTGTTAACAATGGTGAAACTGGATTCCAGAATAATTGCAACAACAACAAAAAACACTTTAATTCCTGATTCAATCATCCTGTAGGCACATTCTGCACCCACTGTTAGTCAGTGGCTTGGCTGGATTCTCTCGGCTAAGTGGTATCCCAATCAATATGTTGTGCTATGCCTGCGTCCCAAATTGCACCCTATTTCCTATAAAGTGCAGTTTGGGATGTAGATGTCTACATAAATGGCCCTCTTTATCTGTGTTCTGTCAAAATAACCCTGTTTTCTATTGGCCTAAAACACTGGGTTATTTATTATTTATCTGCCAGACACAGCTTGCAGAGTCCCTGATTGTTTCTCTCCATGTTGTTGATTCATTGTGTTGCTATCAGAAAAATATATAGAACATCTCAGCCATTTTCTATTCCAGAGGCGACGTAGACGTGTAGCTAGAGCTAAAATGACGTGTCTTATCTGTGTTGTTTCAAGGACATACCACTCACACCTTTTCCTCCTGTCCCACACTCCTTCTCATCCCTCGCTCCTTCTCCTTTCCACTCCTTGACGGATGGATGGAGGGAATGAAGGAAGGATAGAAGGATGGAGAAATTACATTTGTGACAGATGGTTCATTGGTTGGATGGTCAGCCTTCAATTCCGACCCAGCACCCACTCCCTCACTCACACTTCAAGGTAACCCGCTACATTCCTCTACCTGGTGTACCCTATTGCCTTCTTAGTGCACTCCTTTTGTCCAGGTCCCATAGGGCGCTGGGCAAAATGAGTGCACTAGCTATATAGAGATTAGGCTGCCATTTGGTACACAAACATGGTGTTTAATTTCTTCACCCATTGCCATTTTGTTCTGACTTTATTCTGTATAATGAAATATATACTTTCTTAGATAGTTTTAGTCCCATAACAGTGATGTAGTTAGCTTGTGGTGGGGTCATTCATGTAAACTGGAGAGCCTGTGTCGCATCCATGTTAAATTTACAGCGGCAATAAACGTTCCTCCACAACGGTCTCCGATCAATATGTAGCATGGAGCATGAACCCATGACTTGTTTTTTACAAGTTGATATTTTACAGTCTCCTTTCAGAACCCATGACTTGTTTTTTACAAGTTGATATTTTACAGTCTCCTTTCAGAACCCATGACTTGTTTTTTACAAGTTGATATTTTACAGTCTTCTTTCAGAACCCATCACTTGGTTTTTACAAGTTGATATTTTACAGTCTCCTTTCAGAACCCATGACTTGTTTTTTACAAGTTGATATTTTACAGTCTCCTTTCAGAACCCATGACTTGTTTTTTACAAGTTGATATTTTACAGTCCCCTTTCAGAATCCATCGCTTGTTTTTTACAAGTTGATATTTTAAAGTCTCCTTTCAGAACCCATCGCTTGGTTTTTTACAAGTTGATATTTTACAGTCTCCTTTCAGAACCCATCGCTTGGTTTTTACAAGTTGATATTTTAAAGTCTCCTTTCAGAACCCATCGCTTGGTTTTTACAAGTTGATATTTTAAAGTCTCCTTTCAGAACCCATCGCTTGGTTTTTACAAGTTGATATTTTACAGTCTCCTTTCAGAATCCATCGCTTGGTTTTTACAAGTTGATATTTTAAAGTCTCCTTTCAGAACCCATCGCTTGGTTTTTACAAGTTGATATTGTAAAGTCTCCTTTCAGAACCCATCGCTTGGTTTTTACAAGTTGATATTTTACAGTCCCCTTTCAGAATCCATCGCTTGGTTTTTACAAGTTGATATTTTAAAGTCTCCTTTCAGAACCCATCGCTTGGTTTTTACAAGTTGATATTTTACAGTCTCCTTTCAGAACCCATCGCTTGGTTTTTACAAGTTGATATTTTACAGTCTCCTTTCAGAACCCATCACTTGGTTTTTACAAGTTGATATTTTACAGTCTCCTTTCAGAGCCCATCACTTGGTTTTTACAAGTTGATATTTTAGTCTCCTTTCAGAACCCATCACTTGGTTTTTACAAGTTGATATGTTACAGTCTCCTTTCAGAACCCATCACTTGGTTTTTACAAGTTGATATTTTACAGTCTCCTTTCAGAACCCATCACTTGGTTTTTACAAGTTGATATTTTACAGTCTCCTTTCAGAACCCATGACTTGTTTTTTACAAGTTGATATTTTACAGTCCCCTTTCAGAATCCATCGCTTGTTTTTTACAAGTTGATATTTTAAAGTCTCCTTTCAGAACCCATCGCTTGGTTTTTACAAGTTGATATTTTACAGTCTCCTTTCAGAACCCATCGCTTGGTTTTTACAAGTTGATATTTTAAAGTCTCCTTTCAGAACCCATCGCTTGGTTTTTACAAGTTGATATTTTAAAGTCTCCTTTCAGAACCCATCGCTTGGTTTTTACAAGTTGATATTTTACAGTCTCCTTTCAGAATCCATCGCTTGGTTTTTACAAGTTGATATTTTAAAGTCTCCTTTCAGAACCCATCGCTTGGTTTTTACAAGTTGATATTGTAAAGTCTCCTTTCAGAACCCATCGCTTGGTTTTTACAAGTTGATATTTTACAGTCCCCTTTCAGAATCCATCGCTTGGTTTTTACAAGTTGATATTTTACAGTCTCCTTTCAGAACCCATCGCTTGGTTTTTACAAGTTGATATTTTACAGTCTCCTTTCAGAACCCATCGCTTGGTTTTTACAAGTTGATATTTTACAGTCTCCATTCAGAACCCATCACTTGGTTTTTACAAGTTGATATTTTACAGTCTCCTTTCAGAACCCATCACTTGGTTTTTACAAGTTGATATTTTACAGTCTCCTTTCAGAACCCATCACTTGGTTTTTACAAGTTGATATGTTATAGTCTCCTTTCAGAACCCATCACTTGGTTTTTACAAGTTGATATTTTACAGTCTCCTTTCAGAACCCATCGCTTGGTTTTTACAAGTTGATATTTTACAGTCCCCTTTCAGAATCCATCGCTTGGTTTTTACAAGTTGATATGTTACAGTCCCCTTTCAGAATCCATCACTTGGTTTTTACAAGTTGATATTATATAGTCTCCTTTCAGAACCCATCGCTTGGTTTTTACAAGTTGATATTTTACAGTCTCCTTTCAGAACCCATCACTTGGTTTTTACAAGTTGATATTTTACAGTCTCCTTTCAGAACCCATCACTTGGTTTTTACAAGTTGATATTTTACAGTCTCCTTTCAGAACCCATCACTTGGTTTTTACAAGTTGATATTTTACAGTCTCCTTTCAGAACCCATCACTTGGTTTTTACAAGTTGATATTTTACAGTCTCCTTTCAGAACCCATCACTTGGTTTTTACAAGTTTATATTTTACAGTCTCCTTTCAGACCCATCACTTGGTTTTTACAAGTTGATATTTTACAGTCTCCTTTCAGAACCCATCACTTGGTTTTTACAAGTTGATATTTTACAGTCTCCTTTCAGAACGCATCACTTGGTTTTTACAAGTTGATATGTTACAGTCTCCTTTCAGAACCCATCACTTGGTTTTTACAAGTTGATATTTTACAGTCTCCTTTCAGAACCCATCACTTGGTTTTTACAAGTTTATATTTTACAGTCTCCTTTCAGAACCCATCGCTTGGTTTTTACAAGTTGATATTTTACAGTCTCCTTTCAGAACCCATCACTTGGTTTTTACAAGTTGATATTTTACAGTCTCCTTTCAGAACCCATCACTTGGTTTTTACAAGTTGATATTTTACAGTCTCCTTTCAGAACCCATCACTTGGTTTTTACAAGTTGATATTTTACAGTCTCCTTTCAGAACCCATCACTTGGTTTTTACAAGTTGATATTTTACAGTCTCCTTTCAGAACCCATCACTTGGTTTTTACAAGTTGATATTTTACAGTCTCCTTTCAGAACCCATCACTTGGTTTTTACAAGTTTATATTTTACAGTCTCCTTTCAGAACGCATCACTTGGTTTTTACAAGTTGATATGTTACAGTCTCCTTTCAGAACCCATCACTTGGTTTTTACAAGTTGATATTTTACAGTCTCCTTTCAGAACCCATCACTTGGTTTTTACAAGTTTATATTTTACAGTCTCCTTTCAGAACCCATCACTTGGTTTTTACAAGTTGATATTTTACAGTCTCCTTTCAGAACCCATCACTTGGTTTTTACAAGTTGATATTTTACAGTCTCCTTTCAGAACCCATCACTTGGTTTTTACAAGTTGATATTTTACAGTCTCCTTTCAGAACCCATCACTTGGTTTTTACAAGTTTATATTTTACAGTCTCCTTTCAGACCCATCACTTGGTTTTTACAAGTTGATATTTTACAGTCTCCTTTCAGAACCCATCACTTGGTTTTTACAAGTTGATATTTTACAGTCTCCTTTCAGAACGCATCACTTGGTTTTTACAAGTTGATATGTTACAGTCTCCTTTCAGAACCCATCACTTGGTTTTTACAAGTTGATATTTTACAGTCTCCTTTCAGAACCCATCACTTGGTTTTTACAAGTTTATATTTTACAGTCTCCTTTCAGAACCCATCGCTTGGTTTTTACAAGTTGATATTTTACAGTCTCCTTTCAGAACCCATCACTTGGTTTTTACAAGTTTATATTTTACAGTCTCCTTTCAGAACCCATCACTTGGTTTTTACAAGTTTATATTTTACAGTCTCCTTTCAGAACCCATCACTTGGTTTTTACAAGTTGATATTTTACAGTCTCCTTTCAGAACCCATCACTTGGTTTTTACAAGTTTATATTTTACAGTCTCCTTTCAGAACCCATCACTTGGTTTTTACAAGTTGATATTTTACAGTCTCCTTTCAGAACCCATCACTTGGTTTTTACAAGTTTATATTTTACAGTCTCCTTTCAGAACGCATCACTTGGTTTTTACAAGTTGATATGTTACAGTCTCCTTTCAGAACCCATCACTTGGTTTTTACAAGTTGATATTTTACAGTCTCCTTTCAGAACGCATCACTTGGTTTTTACAAGTTGATATGTTACAGTCTCCTTTCAGAACCCATCACTTGGTTTTTACAAGTTGATATTTTACAGTCTCCTTTCAGAACCCATCACTTGGTTTTTACAAGTTGATATTTTACAGTCTCCTTTCAGAACCCATCACTTGGTTTTTACAAGTTTATATTTTACAGTCTCCTTTCAGAACCCATCGCTTGGTTTTTACAAGTTGATATTTTACAGTCTCCTTTCAGAACCCATCACTTGGTTTTTACAAGTTGATATTTTACAGTCTCCTTTCAGAACCCATCACTTGGTTTTTACAAGTTTATATTTTACAGTCTCCTTTCAGAACCCATCACTTGGTTTTTACAAGTTGATATTTTACAGTCTCCTTTCAGAACCCATCACTTGGTTTTTACAAGTTTATATTTTACAGGCTCCTTTCAGAACGCATCACTTGGTTTTTACAAGTTGATATGTTACAGTCTCCTTTCAGAACCCATCACTTGGTTTTTACAAGTTGATATTTTACAGTCTCCTTTCAGAACCCATCACTTGGTTTTTACAAGTTTATATTTTACAGTCTCCTTTCAGAAACCATCGCTTGGTTTTTACAAGTTGATATTTTACAGTCTCCTTTCAGAACCCATCACTTGGTTTTTACAAGTTTATATTTTACAGTCTCCTTTCAGAACCCATCACTTGGTTTTTACAAGTTTATATTTTACAGTCTCCTTTCAGAACCCATCACTTGGTTTTTACAAGTTGATATGTTATAGTCTCCTTTCAGAAGGGATACGTCTATTAGAAGAGCCTCTCCTGATTATTGATTATGATTCATATCAACATTTAATACTCAGACAACTTTAAACTACTGGGATTCAGTCAGAAATGGCACCCTATTCTGTAAATAGTGCACTACTTTTGACAGGGCTCTGGTCAACAGTAGTGCACTATATAGGAAATAGGCTGCCATTTGGGACGCACTCAAGGAGATCACAAAATGCCAGCCATTCTGTAGATTTGTTGAAATCTTGTTCAGTAGACTGTTTCAAAGTCATGGCCGTGGACCCTGAAGGACAGATCCAACATCTGGGGAGAGAAATGGGCATCTCTGGTGCATTCCCTAACTGGGTGATGAATGAATTACAGCTCCTAAATTTAGCAAGGGCAGTCTGCCTTGAAATTTGGCTAGACTTCCATATCTCTCACATACACACAGGCACGCGCGCGCGCACGCACACACAGGCTGCGTAAAGTATTCCATCAAAACCCTGACTCCTATTTCTGCATATATAAAAAAGAAAGATGGACATTTGACCAAACATTTCATAGTTATGGGTATAATGTGTTGTAAATAGTGAGTAGCCCCATTTCATAGAGGTGAGCTATTGCTACACTCTTAGAAAAAAGGGTTCCAAAGGGGTACTTCGGCTGTCCCCATAAGGGAACCGTTTTTGGTTCCAAGTAGAATCCTTTTTGTTCCATGTAGAACCCTTTTAGGTTCCATGTAAAACCCCCTGTGAAACCCCAAAGGCTTCTACCTGGAACCAAAAATGGTTCTCCAAAGGGTTTTCTTATGGGGACATATATTCAGGTTGCCAGCTGACACAGTTTCTAGCAAGGTCACTGCACCTTGGGAGAGGAAGGCAGGCACTTTAGGCAGGTCATACAAGGGACAGGCCACTGGTTGTGTTGGACCCCATCTGTTCTATGGAGATTACCCATGATCCAACACTGGTGACTCTCAACACACACAGTTGTGTCCCTTATTTATTCCATTTAATCCAATCATAAGTGAGAGACCGTAGTGACATTATATTTAGTGCTATGGTTCTGTCTCATACTGTACGTTCAAGTTGCTGAGAAGTGGCACACACCTTTAGACTATCAATGGATGCTCACAGGAGTGATGATGATTATAGCGGACTGCCTATGTACTGTTTCTCTGTCCCGTTGCCTGTAAGTGTTCCACAGGGGTGTAGTTGTCCTCGTGTGACTCTGATAACAGTGTCTTTACGAATTTGTATTGCTTTCTTTTATCAAATCAAATCAATTTATAAAGACCTTTTTACATCAGCTGATGTCACAAAGTGCTGTACAGAAACCCAGCCTAAAACCCCGAACAGCAAGCAATGCAGATGTAGAAGCACTGCATTTTTATTCTCAATAGGACAATACCTTGATAAATAGATAAATAAAATATTGTGGTTCTCCGCTCTCTTTGTTCAAGTAATACACTCCACCCAGATGCCCTTGGGGAAGGCGTTTGGAAGACAATATTCAGGGCTGCTGATAAAACAGGGTCCCTTCCTTTAGAAGTCAGGGGGGATTTAAAGGGGAAGTTCACACAAAAACACTTCTGGGCCCTTTATAACAGTTGGCTAGTCGTTAGTCAGTACCCCATACAGTTTTTAGGTCCATTGCTTGAGTATTTAGATGTAGGTAATTAGCTGATTTTACCTCCGCCTTCCCCATAGAAACCACATGCAACGTTGAAGTCCATCATGAATACCTCCCAAACACACTGCTCTGGCCTCCCATGACCACAATAGTCCTTGTAATGACTTTCTCTGCACAATTTCTCAGCCAACTTATTTTAGTAGGCACATTTTTACCAATGTATTTTGTTTTTTTCCATTTTGAAATCCAGGAAGTAGATTAATGCGTGTTGCAAGTCAGGACCTAGGTTGGGACTTCCGAGGTGGGTGTGGTTGAAGCATGTAAACAATACTTTTCTGTTCTCACTTACAGTATTTGCTGACTTCATCAAATTGAATTAGAGTAAAGAACGTCAGATCGAGAACAAAGAGGAAATTGAAAACCAGCCTTATTTTCAGAATAGTACTCTTGTGCCATATCAGTTTGAGACGGATTATATTAAGGTTGAGTTGTTCCATTTGCGGGCTGACCGAGATAAATTAGTTAGCGAGAGACAGGAGCGAGCAGATGTCAAGGAAAACACAGGCTCTTCCCAGAACACACGGTTACCGGAGATGCCTACCTCTACCAACAGACAGTGAATGTCTAGGCTGTGGGACCAGCATATTCCGATAATGGAGGAGGTAGAACATCAGACTGACGATGCAGCAGAAGATGCCGTGTGTGTAACTAAACACTACGATTTCTTGTCTCTCATCAATCCTGGTGTGTTGGAGACTTTCTTTAGGATGCCCAAGACCAACTGGGAACGACATGCCACACCTGATGGTCCAAATGGGAAGCTCTCTGAAGAGTAAGTGTTTTGGCTAATATTACTTACAGGATATTTATTTTACTCTCTAAGATGAAAATTGTATTTTCATACAATTTCCTTCCAACTGTATTTTCCAGTATCCTGCCTACACCCCATAATGTAACTGGCTACTGTAGTCCCCTTCAAGTTTGACAATGATGACATGCTGGCTGGGTAAACAGTGCCTACAACGAGTGGATGTGGGCCATAGAAATAGAATGTATGGACTTCACAATCTGAGTCGACATTAACAAGAATTTACATGACCAAACATGGTAAGAAGTATATTATCAATAGAGAAGAACATGTTGCTTGCCATTGCCAGTCTAGCTTTTATACCAATAATATCCTAACTATCCTGTAAACCTACACACAAGAGGAAAAACAAAAGCCTCACATTTGACCACTAACACCCTTTGAACAATGAGTTGGCTGTACTGTCTTCATGTCTAGAACACTAAGAGAGCCATCAATAGTATTGCGGCAGTTAACCTTTTGGTTAGAGTTTTGGGCCATTGCTGGTTTGAATCCCTGAGCCGACAAGATGAAATATCTGTCTATGTGCCCATGAGCAAGGCACTTAATCCTAACTGCTCCTGTTAGTCACTCTGGATGAGAGCGTCTGCTAAATGACCGA
Organism: Salvelinus fontinalis; assembly: GCF_029448725.1. NCBI lineage: Eukaryota > Metazoa > Chordata > Actinopteri > Salmoniformes > Salmonidae > Salvelinus > Salvelinus fontinalis. Next base: position 23,712 of record NW_026601387.1, read on the forward strand.
AATGTATTGTGCCGTCATCAATACGGCTTAAACATGAAAATGCTTAATGATCCCTGAGCCGGTTATATTTGATGTTGTGTAGACCTAGGCCTATTTGTTTTCTTGATTGTCGTATATAACATTGTCATGTATTTACTTTCTGTCTCTCTAGACAATACAGACCGGTGTCTTATCAGATCCCCCTGGAGTGGATGCTGAGGGGAGAACCTCGAGGTCAAGGCCAGTAACGGGATTCCCAGCCTCTGTGGTGGCAGCAATTACATCCAACTACCCTGAGCCCAACAGCAGCTACTTTGGATTCCAGAAGTTGAGGAGGCCCATAGTGTCTTATACGAATAACATTTTCAAGAAATAACATTGTAGTTAAAAACATTATAAAAAAGGAATTACACAGCTACTATGCCATTCACAGTGTGGCTCAGCATTCGTTCGAGCATGGAGAGCTACCGTCTTGTAGGTTTTCACTCCAACAGGTGAGCTTCAATAGGGTTGGGTTGAAAACCTATACTGTAAGACGGTAGATCTCTACTGTAGGTACATGGGTTGAGAACCATGGGGTTATGTAAAACACATACTCTGCGTCCTCTCTCCTTCTCAAAACACAATGAATGAGAAAGCCTTTCTCATCCAATGTGTTTTGAGAAGGAGACGAGAAGAGAGGACGCGAGGAATGTGCTATTGAGATCTTCCCACAGAATCCTACTCATTACTCCATGTGGGGGCTCAGGCCTGAGAGGCAGCTCGCTTCCAACATTTCACCCAGTACAAAACACACCTACCCTGGCGCACGGGCCAGATTAATCGAATCTCCTCATTGGCACAATGGGTGGACTGCCGGCCATTGCAAATGTACCCATAGGAGCAAAGCAGGAAGTAAAAGCATAAAGTAAAAGCAGGAAGTGTACCCATCAATCTGTGCTGTGATTTGTTGAATCAACTCAACTGACATTACAAAAAATACATTCCATTGCATGAGCCACATCAGTTAACATTATTTGAATGAACATTCTACATTACCATGGAAATGATTGCATCACACACAGCAACCAGTACCAATGTGCCAAGTTTGGAACCAACAGGACCCTGAACAACATCTACCCCAAAGCTTTAAGACTGCTAAATAGTTAGTCTGGGTAGCTGTTGGTTGACTATTTAACTATCTGCATTGACCCTTTTTGCAATAACTTTTTTGACTCATCACATACGCTGCTGTTACTGTTTATTATCTGTCACTTTATTCCTAGTTATATGTACATATCTACCTCAAATACATCATAGCCTGCACATCAACTTGGTACTGGTACCCCTTGTATATAGCCAAGTTATTGTTACTCATTGTGTACTGACTATTACTTTTATTGTTATGTGTTATTACTTTTCTATTATTTATCAATTTTCTCTCTCTCTCTGCATTGTTGGGAAGGGCAGGTAAGTAAACACTCCACACGTTTGTTTCCACCTGTTGTTTATGAAGAATGTGACAAATAACATTTGATTTGATGACATCACCAGGCAGCCATTGCAAGTGTACCCATGAGTTGACCAGTCAAATTGCCATCATTAGGCTAGCTAAAGTTAAGCTGAAAAGTTTAGCCACCAGCTCCTCCTTGGTTGGTTTTTCAACCGGAGCGATGTTGGGAGGTAGGTCTGGTGTCCACCAGGGTGATGTTGGGATGTAGGTCTGTTTTCCACCAGGGTGATGTTGGGAGGTAGGTCTGGTGTCCACCAGGGTGATGTTGGGAGGTAGGTCTGGTGTCCACCAGGGTGATGTTGGGAGGTAGGTCTGGTGTCCACCAGGGTGATGTTGGGAGGTAGGTCTGGTGTCCACCAGGGTGATGTTGGGAGGTAGGTCTGGTTTCCACCAGGGTGATGTTGGGAGGTAGGTCTGGTGTCCACCAGGGTCATGTTGGGAGGTAGGTCTGGTGTCCACCAGGGTGATGTTGGGAGGTAGGTCTGGTGTCCACCAGGGTGATGTTGGGAGGTAGGTCTGGTGTCCACCAGGGTGATGTTGGGAGGTAGGTAGGTCTGGTGTCCACCAGGATGATGTTGGGAGGTAGGTAGGTCTGGTGTCCACCAGGGTGATGTTGGGAGGTAGGTCTGGTGTCCACCAGGGTGATGTTGGGAGGTAGGTCTGGTGTCCACCAGGGTGATGTTGGGAGGTAGGTAGGTCTGGTGTCCACCAGGGTGATGTTGGGAGGTAGGTCTGGTGTCCACCAGGGTGATGTTGGGAGGTAGGTAGGTCTGGTGTCCACCAGGGTCATGTTGGGAGGTAGGTCTGGTGTCCACCAGGGTGATGTTGGGAGGTAGGTCTGGTGTCCACCAGGGTGATGTTGGGAGGTAGGTCTGGTGTCCACCAGGGTGATGTTGGGAGGTAGGTCTGGTGTCCACCAGGGTGATGTTGGGAGGTAGGTCTGGTGTCCACCAGGGTGATGTTGGGAGGTAGGTCTGGTTTCCGCCAGGGTGATGTTGGGAGGTAGGTCTGGTGTTCACCAGGGTGATGTTGGGAGGTAGGTCTGGTGTCCACCAGGGTGATGTTGGGAGGTAGGTCTGGTGTCCACCAGGGTGATGTTGGGAGGTAGGTCTGGTGTCCACCAGGGTGATGTTGGGAGGTAGGTCTGGTTTCCGCCAGGGTGATGTTGGGAGGTAGGTCTGGTGTTCACCAGAGTGATGTTGGGAGGTAGGTCTGGTGTCCACCAGGGTGATGTTGGGAGGTAGGTCTGGTGTCCACCAGGGTGATGTTGGGAGGTAGGTCTGTTTTCCACCAGGGTGATGTTGGGAGGTAGGTCTGGTTTCGACCAGGGTGATGTTGGGAGGTAGGTCTGGTGTCCACCAGGGTCATGTTGGGAGGTAGGTAGGTATGGTGTCCACCAGGGTGATGTTGGGAGGTAGGTCTGGTGTCCACCAGGGTGATGTTGGGAGGTAGGTCTGTTTTCCACCAGGGTGATGTTGGGAGGTAGGTCTGGTGTCGACCAGGGTGATGTTGGGAGGTAGGTCTGGTGTCCACCGGGGTGATGTTGGGAGGTAGGTCTGGTGTCCACCAGGGTGATGTTGGGAGGTAGGTCTGGTGTGTCTACTTTGAAGTCTGGGTCTTTGTATATGACCCGCAGCTTAACAGCCTGCTGGACTAATCAAGTTCTAGACAGCCTGTTGAATAAATCAGGTTCTAGATTTGAAAGTCTTCTGTTCAGACACTCTTCTCTTCCCAGTCCTTGGCCTGTTTGGAATACTCCAAATATCTTCTGGATCTACAGAAAGATATGTAACAGAATAACAAAACAAAACATTTAAAAATTGAGTCTTTCCTTGCATCCTCCTGAAAATGTATTGGAAGAGGCATGAGTCGAGGAACATTGAGTCCCCTTCTTTAAAAAGGGTGAGAAAAGGATACAAAGATAGAAGATGTGAGAAATTAAACAAAGATCAAATCCAAGACAGTATGGTTCATTGTCCTATCCTCAGGTGTTCTACCACCCCTCTCATTATTCCATTCCCTTCCAGGCAGGTAGAAACAGAATGAGTGTTTGGTGATGTTGGCTGGTAAAAAACAGAGAGTCAGTCATTACATGTCAATTCAGGGCAGGAGCTGATATTCTAAATGTTTTAATGTAAATAATGTAAAGGTTGGCTGGTTTGTTGTCATGACAACTCCTGCACCAGCTATGGCCAGAACCATATATTAATCAGTATGGTTCTGACTAGGGCTGTGTCCTACTAATGGACCTTAACTAGGGCTGTGTCCTACTAATAGACCTTAACTAGGGCTGTGTCCTACTAATGGTCCTTAACTAGGGCTGTGTCCTAATAATGGAACTTAACTAGGGCTGTGTCCTACTAATGGACCTTAACTAGGGCTGTGTCCTAATAATGGACCTTAACTAGGGCTGTGTCCTAGTAATGGACCTTAACTAGGGCTGTGTCCTACTAATGGACCTTAACTAGGGCAAGTCATTTTATGCACGCAATAGCACTACAGAAAACTGTGATGCCAAGTAGGAAACAATATCCTACTTCTTATCAGTAACGTTATAATGAAAAGGGGAATTGCATCACAAAGCTAAATAAACGAAACAGTCAGTAGGACAGCCGTTACAGTAGTAGGACAGTCGTTACAGTAGTAGGACAGCCGTTACAGTAGTAGGACAGCTGTTACAGTAGTAGGACAGCCGATACAGTAGTAGGACAACCGTTACAGTAGTAGGACAGCCGTTACAGTAGTAGTTAAGTTTAAAAGAACACAAATTAGTTCAGGGAACGGAAAACAAAGAACGTTTTAATTACTTTGTGGTGACTAACTACAGGTGTTTGCAACTTGGCTATCTAGAAACATACCTTGAATGACTGGAGCTTTCCCGTCCATGGTGGACAGACGGTGGGAACAGAACCCGGTTTCAACCGGTGCCCATTGTAGTCAGTGGCCACAAAGTGATCCCTGGACACGGTCAACCGCAGCTGGTCAATGACTTCAGGCATCGTGTCGACACCGTAAGCTCAGACACAAGACTTACACTACCGTTCAAAAATGTCCTTGTTTTTTAAAGAAAAACAATGTTCTTTGTGCATTTAAAATAACATAACATTGATCAGAAATACAGTATAGACATTGTTAACCTTTACTTAACACCCATCCTGGATCCGGGAGCATCCTCATCAGTAAAAGCTGACTAGCAAAGCCTAGCATAGCGCCACAAGTAAATAATAGCATATAAATATCATGAAATCACAAGTCCAATACAGCAAATGAATGATAAACATCTTGTGAATCCAGCCATCATTTCCGATTTTTTAAATGTTTTACAGCGAAAACACAATATGTATTTCTATTAGCTAACCACAATAGCCAAAGACTCAACCGCATATTTTCACCATGTTTCTACCGCATTGGTAGCTATCACAAAACCAACCAAATAGAGATATAATTAGTCACTAACCAAGAAACAACTTCATCAGATGACAGTCTTATAACATGTTATACAATACATTTATGTTTTGTTCGAAAATGTGCATATTTGAGGTATAAATCATAGTTTTACCTTGCAGCTACCATCAAAAATATCACCAAAGCAGCCAGAATAATTACAGAGAGCAACGTGAAATACCTAAATACTCATCATAAAACATTTATGAAAAATACATGGTGTACAGCAAATGAAAGATAAACATCTTGTGAATCCAGCCAATATTTCAGATTTTTTAAGTGTTTTACAGCGAAAACACAATATAGCATTATATTAGCTTACCACAATAGCCAAACACACAACCTGTAACAGTCCTGACCTGTTTTATGTTGTTTTTTATGTGTTTATGGTCAGGGCATGTGTTTTGGGTGGGCAGTCTATGTTATCTGTTTCTATGTTGGTTTTGGGTTGCCTGGTATGGCTCTTGATTAGAGGCAGGTGGTTTGCGTTTTCCTCTAATTAAGAGTCATATTTAGGTAGGGCGTTCTCACTGTTTGTTTGTGGGTGATTGTCTCCTGTGTCCGTGTTATGTCTTACACCATACGGGATTGTTTCGGTTGTTCGTTTCGTTTCGTTTCGATGTCGTCTGTTTCCTGTCCGTGAGTTTACGTGTAGTTATGTAAGTTTATGTTCAGGTTTCGTCAACGTCGTTTTCTTGTTTTGTAAATTTGAAAGTGTTTTGTGTTTCGTGTTGCCATCGTCGTATTCATAATAAAGATGGCTTATTTCCCTGAAGCTGCATTTTGGTCTGATGATCCTTCTCTCCTCACCTCGTCCGAGGATGAGGAGAGTGACAGCCTTAACAGAATCACCCACCACGCTAAGACCAAGCGGCAAGGGAAAACTCAATGGAGTAAGGGACAGGTAAACCAGGACTCATGGACATGGGAGGAAATATTGGATGGAAATGGACCATGGACTCAACCAGGAGAATATCGCCGCCCTAAAGCTGAGCTGGAGGCAGCAAAGGCAGAGAGGCGGAGATATGAAGAGGCAGCAAGGAGACGTGGCTGGAAGCCCGAAAAGCCAGGGGAGCAGCTGGAGGCACTGGGGAGAGCAGAGGCTACCGGAGAGAGGAACCGGAGCTATGAGGGAACGCGTCTGGCACGGAAGCCCAAAAAGCCCGTAAGTAATTCCCAAAAATTTCTTGGGGGGGGGCTAGGAGGTAGTGGGCCTAGGGCAGGTAGGAGACCTGCGCCCACTTCTCAGGCTTACCGTGGAGAGCGGGAGTACAGGCAGGCGCCGTGTTACGCAGTAGAGCGCACGGTGTCTCCTGTACGAGTGCATAGCCCAGTGCGGGTTATTCCACCTCCCCGCACTGGTAGGGCTAGATTGGGTATTGAGCCAGGTGTCATGAGGCCGGCTCAACGCGTCTGGTCTCCAGTGCGTCTCCTCGGGCCGGCATACATGGCACCTGCCTTACGCATGGTTTCCCCGGTTCGCCTACATAGGCCGGTGCGGGTTATTCCACCTCCCCGCACTGGTCGGGCAACCGGGAGTATTCAACCAGGTAAGGTTGGGCAGGCTCAATGCTCAAGAGTGCCAGTACGCCTCCACGGTCCGGTATTTCCGGCGCCACCTCCCCTCCCCAGCCTAGTACCTACAGTGTCTACACTACGCACTAGGCTACCAGTGCGTATCCTGAGCCCTGTTCCTCCTCCACGCACTCTCCCTGTAGTGCGTGTATCTAGCCCGGTGCCTCCAGTTCCGGCACCACGCACTAAGCCACCAGTGCGTCTCCAGAGCCCTGAACACACTGTATCTTCTCCCCCTACTAATCCTGATGTGCTTGTCCTCAGCCCGGTGTCACCAGTGCCGGTACCTCGCATCAGGTATAGAGTGGGCTTTGAGAATGCAGTGTGCCCTGTCCCTGCTCCCCGCACTAGTAGGAAGGTGCTTATCCTTAGCCCGGTGCCTCCAGTTCCGGCACCACGCACCAGGTCTACAGTGCGCCGTATCCGGCCAGAGCCATCCGTCTCCCCAGCGCCATCTGAGCCATCCGTCTCCCCAGCGCCATCTGAGCCATCCGTCTCCCCAGCGCCATCTGAGCCATCCGTCTCCCCAGCGCCGTCTGAGCCATCCGTCTGCCAGGAGCCTGCAAAGCCGCCCGTCTGCCATGAGCCTGCAAAGCCGCCCGTCTGCCATGAGCCTACAGAGCCATCCGCCAGACAGGAGCCGCTAGAGCCGTCAGCCAGACAGGAGCCGCTGGAGCCGTCAGCCAGACAGGATCTGCCAGAGCCGCCAACCAGACAGGATCTGCCAGAGCCGCCAACCAGACAGGATCTGCCAGAGCCGCCAACCAGACAGGATCTGCCAGAGCCGCCAGCGAGCCATGAGCAGCCAGAGCCGTCAGAGAGCCATGAGCAGCCAGAGCCGTCAGAGAGCCATGAGCAGCCAGAGCCGTCAGAGAGCCATGAGCAGCCAGAGCCGTCAGAGAGCCATGGGCAGCCAGAGCCGTCAGAGAGCCATGAGCAGCCAGAGCCGTCAGCCTGCCATGAGCGTCGAGAGCCGTCAGCCTGCCATGAGCGTCGAGAGCCGTCAGCCTGCCATGAGCGTCGAGAGCCGTCAGCCTGCCATGAGCGTCGAGAGCCGTCAGCCTGCCATGAGCGTCGAGAGCCGTCAGCCTGCATAGACCTGCCAGAGTCCCTCAGCCAGGATCTGCCAGAGTATATCAGCCGGGACCTGCCCCTTGTCCCGGTGTTGCCCCTTGTTCCGGTGCTGCCCCTTGTCCCGGTGCTGCCCCTTGTCCCGGTGCTGCCCCTTGTCCCGGTGCTGCCCCTTGTCCCGGTGCTGCCCCTTGTCCCGGTGCTGCCCCTTATCCTGGTGCTGCCCCTTATCCTGGTGCTACCCCTTGTCCCGGTACTGCCCCTTGTCCCGGTGCTGCCCCTTGTCCCGGTGCTGCCCCTTGTCCCGGTGCTGCCCCTTCTCCTGGTGCTGGCCGTTTATTTAGGGGATGTGAGTTTTAGGGTGGTCATTAGGAGGGGTAGACAGAAGCGTTGGGTGACTATGGTGGTGTGGGGACAGCGTCCAGAGCCGGAGCCACCACCGTGGTCAACTGCCCACCCAGACCCTCCCCTGGACTTTGTGCTGGTGCGCCCGGCGTTCGCACCTTGAGGGGGGGGTTCTGTAACAGTCCTGACCTGTTTTATGTTGTTTTTTATGTGTTTATGGTCAGGGCATGTGTTTTGGGTGGGCAGTCTATGTTATCTGTTTCTATGTTGGTTTTGGGTTGCCTGGTATGGCTCTTGATTAGAGGCAGGTGGTTTGCGTTTTCCTCTAATTAAGAGTCATATTTAGGTAGGGCGTTCTCACTGTTTGTTTGTGGGTGATTGTCTCCTGTGTCCGTGTTATGTCTTACACCATACGGGATTGTTTCGGTTGTTCGTTTCGTTTCGTTTCGATGTCGTCTGTTTCCTGTCCGTGAGTTTACGTGTAGTTATGTAAGTTTATGTTCAGGTTTCGTCAACGTCGTTTTCTTGTTTTGTAAATTTGAAAGTGTTTTGTGTTTCGTGTTGCCATCGTCGTATTCATAATAAAGATGGCTTATTTCCCTGAAGCTGCATTTTGGTCTGATGATCCTTCTCTCCTCACCTCGTCCGAGGATGAGGAGAGTGACAGCCTTTACACAACCGCATTTATTCACCGCATAGATAGCATTCGCAAAAAACAGCAAAAGATATAAAATGAATCACTAACCTTGACCAACTTTATCAGATGACAGTCTTATAACATCAGGTTATACAATACACTTATGTTTTGTTCGAAAATGTGCATATTTTGAGCTGCAAACCGTGGTTATACATTGTGAATATGTAGCATCGATTCACCAGAATGTCCAGAGCTATTTTGGACACTCACCTAATCTGACCAAAGAACTCATCATAAACTTTCCATAAAAATACTTGTTGTATGGCAAATGAAAGATACACTGGTTCTTAATGCAACCGGCGTGTTAGATTTTTTTAAATAACTTTACCATAACAAACAGCTTGCGTTATTGCGAGACAGCGCCCGCCAAAACGGCGGAGAATAGAAATAACATTTTCCACAGAAATACGAAATAACATCATAAATTGTTCTTACTTTTGCTGAGCTTCCATCAGAATCTTGTACAAGGAGTCCTAGGTCCAGAATAAATCGTTGTTTGGTTTTAGAATGTCCTTTTCTCCTGTCGAATTCGCGCCACAATGCTAGCCAATGTTGATGACATTCCCAGTTTCTCTCGACGCAAAGAACGGAAAACTCCAAAAGTCCCAATAAACGTTGAATAATCTGATAAAACTCGGTTGCTAAAACATACTTTACAATGTTATTATCACAAGTATCACATAAAATCAGAGCCGGAGATATTAGCCGTGTATAACGAAACGCTTTTCAGAAGCCAATGTCGACGTACTTTGCGCGCCAGAGAAGACAAAGAAATTTACAGACCTGTCACTCCAAAAGCTCTTGTTCGGCCTCAGATCAAGCTAGACACCCCATTCCACCTTCCACTGCCTGTTGACATCTAGTGGAAGGCGTATGAAGTGCATGCATATCGATAAATATTAGGCAATTGAATAGGCAGGCCCTGGAACAGAGCATCGTTTTCAGATTTTTCACTTCCTGTATGGAAGTTTGCTGCAAAATGAGTTCTGTTTTACTCACAGATATAATTCAAACAGTTTTAGACACTTGAGAGTGTTTTCTATCCAATAGTAATAATAATATGCATATTGTACGATCTAAAATAGAGTACGAGGCAGTTTAATTTGGGCACGATTTTTTCCAAAGTGAAAACAGCGCCCCCCTATTTTTATTTTTTATTTTTTTATTTAACCTTTATTTAACCAGGTAGGCTAGTTGAGAACAAGTTCTCATTTGCAACTGCGACCTGGCCAAGATAAAGCATAGCAGTGTGAACAGACAACACAAAGTTACACATGGAGTAAACAATAAACAAGTCAATAACATAGTAGGGAAAAAAGGGGGAAAAAAGAGAATCTATATACAATGTGTGCAAAAGGCATGAGGAGGTAGGCAATAAATAGGCCATAGGAGCGAATAATTACAATTTAGCAGATTAACACAGGGGTGATAAATCATCAGATGATCTTGTGCAAGTAGAGATACTGGTGTGCAAAAGAGCAGAAAAGTAAATAAATAAAAACAGTATGGGGATGAGGTAGGTAAATTGGGTGGGCTATATACCGATGGACTATGTACATCTGCAGCGATCGGTTAGCTGCTCAGATAGCAGATGTTTAACAAGACATTGACAAGAAGTTTTAATGTTGTAAATTACTATTGTAGCTGGAAACAGCTTTTAATGGAATATCTACATAGGCGTACAGAGGCCCATTATCAGCAACCATCACTCCTGTGTTCCAATGGCACTTTGTGTTAGCTAATCTAAGTTTATAATTTTAAAGGCTAATTGATCAACATCAACAGCCTCTTCACTGTTGACATTGAGACTGGTGTTTTGCGGGTACTATATAATGAAGCTGCCAGTCTGTTTCTCAAACCAGACACTCTAATGTACTTGTCCTCTTGCTCAGTTGTGCAACAGGACCTCCCTCTCCTCTTTCTATTCTGGTTAGAGCCAGTTTGTGTTGTTCTGTGAATGGAGTAGTACACAGCGTTGTACGAGATCTTCAGTTTCTTGGCAATTTCTCGTATGGAATAGCCTTCATTTCTCAGAACAAGAATAGACTGATGAGATTCAGAAGAAACTTGGATTAGCTAACACAACGTGCCATTGGCACACAGGTGTGATGGTTGCTGATAATGGGCCTCTGTACGCCTATGTAGATATTCCATTGAACATCAGACGTTTCCAGCTACAATAGTAAATTACAACATTAACAATGTTCAAAAACAATTTCAAAAACAAGGACATTTCTAAGTGACCTCAAACCTTTGAACAGTAGTGTATGTGGTAGGGTCTACAGACAATCACGGATTACAAAGAGAAAACCAGCCAAGTCGATGTCTTGCTCCCGGACAAGATAAACACCCTTTTCACCTGCTCTGAGGATAACACAGTGACACCGCACTGAACTCCGTCCTGTGCAACTGGGTCCTGGACTTCCTGACGGGCCACTCCCAGATGGTGAACGTATGAAACAACACCTCCACTTCGCTGATCCTCAACACTGGGGCCCCACAAGGATGCATGCTCAGCCCCCTCCAGTACTCCCTGTTCACCCATGACTGCGTGGCCACGCATGCCTGAACTCAATCATCGAGTTTGTAGACGACACATCAGTTGTAGGCCTGATTACCAACAATGACGAGACAGCCTACAGGGAGGAGGTGAGGGCCCTAGCAAAGTGGTGCCATGAAAATAACCTCTCAACAAAATGAAGGAGCTGATCGTGGTTTTCAGGAAACAGCAGAAAGAGCACGTCCCTTTCCACATCGATGGGACCGCATTGGAGAACATGAAAAGCTTAAAGTTCCTCTGCGAACACGTCACTGACGATCTGAAATGGTCCAACCACAAAGACAGTGTGGTGAAGACCTCAGAAGGCTCAGGAACCTCAGGAGGCTGAATAAATCCGGCTTGGCCCCTAAGACCCTCACCAACTTTTTGAGAGCATCCTGTCGGGATGTATCAGTGCTTGGTAAGGAAACTGCACTGCCCGCAACCACAGGGCTCTCCAGAGGGTGGTGCGGTCCGCCCAACGCATCACCGGGGGTATACTGCCTGCCCTCCAGGATTTTGTATCCCGCCAACCCCTCTTTTACGCTACTGCCACTCTCTGTTCATCATATATGCATAGTCACTTTAACCATATCTACATGTACATACTACATTAATCAGCCCGACTAACCTGTGTCTGTATGTAGCCTCGCTACTTTTATAGCCTCGCTACTGTATATAGCCTCGCTACTTTTATAACCTCGCTACTGTTATTTTTCACTGTCTTTGTACTGTTGTTTTTATTTCTTTACTTACCTATTGTTCACCTAATACCTTTTTTGCACTATTGGTTAGAGCCTGTAAGAAAGCATTTCATTCGGCGCACGTGACAAATAAACTTTGATTTGATTTGATCCTTGTTTTCTTACTTTCGTTTTGATTTCCTTTCTGATTTCCTTTCTTGAAGACTGAACACTCCATCCCGCCTCTCGTAATTATCCATCTTAGAACCACAAAGAAGAGTATTACGGATTACGGACTAGAAGAGTATCTGCTAGATTACGGACTAGAAGAGTATCTGATAGATCACGGACTAGAAGAGTATCTGCTGGATTACGGACTATATGGAAGACTTTGCACTAGCATGAAGTAGGTCTTTGTTTTTTAAAATACTTTTTACATTAAACTGGGATACTGACAAACAGCCAGGCAAGTGTTATAAAGGGCCCAGATGTGTTTTGGGGTGAACTTCCCCTTCAATTAAAGACGAAAAATCTGATCTATGCCTCTGAAGTAGGAGAGGGGACAATCTTGCAATCTTCAATAGCGCTTTAGTTGAAATACGGCAGGAGTGTGTACAAGGCCCAGGGGCAGGTGAAGAATAGAACACTTCATATCCACTGTGATTGAAGGAAATAATGAGAGGTCAAAGAGGAGGAAGTGGAAGTGGAAAGATTATGAGAGTTGTATTTACTCTCCTTGCCTTATCTAAACCTAAGAAATGGTATGACCATACCTCACAGCACATTTGGTGCTTGTTTTTCTGCTTCCAAATAGATGAACTACCTATTTACCTATCTAACCATCTACCTGTTTACCTATCTAACTATCTACCTATTTACCTATCTAACGATCTACCTATTTACCTATCTAACTATCTACCTATTTACCTATCTAACTATCTACCTATTTACCTATCTAACTATACCTATGTACCTATCTAACTATCTACCTATTTACCTATCTAACTATCTACCTATGTACCTATCTAACTATCTACCTATTTACCTATCTAACTATCTACCTATTTACCTATCTAACTATCTACCTATTTACCTATCTAACTATCTACCTATGTACCTATCTAACTATCTACCTATTTACCTATCTAACTATCTACCTATGTACCTATCTAACTATCTACCTATTTACCTATCTAACTATCTACCTATTTACCTATCTAACCATCTACCTATTTACCTATCTAACTATCTACCTATCTAACCATCTACCTATTTACCTATCTAACCATCTACCTATTTACCTATCTAACCATCTACCTATTTACCTATCTAACTATCTACCTATTTACCTATCTAACTATCTACCTATCTAACCATCTACCTATTTACCTATCTAACTATCTACCTATTAACCTATCTAACCATCTACTTTTTACTACAAATCAATATTTATTTTAGTAACAATTTATTATATTTCCAGATTGGAACGGATTCCTTACAGTGCTTTAGAGTGAATATACCTGTCATGTGTCTCTCTGGTGGGATTCAAAAGTTGCTGTGAATCCTGCAAAGCATCTATTTCACTGCAGACATGTCTCCCCACTCCACTTGAAATGTAAATCTAATTGCATATATTCACTTCCACCCTTAGGAGGTTGAGAGAGAGAGAGAGAGAGAGAGGAGTTGTTCACATGAATTTGATATATTACCATTGTTGTCAAATCAGTAAAGTCAGACAACTACAGCAATTAGAAACAGCAAGATGAAACATATCTACAAATCACAAATTGGATTTATGTTAGTGTGAACGAGCTGCAATGCCGCAATTTTGACTTGCCTCAGCATGGTTGTTACGGTGATTATAGTTGTGTGTTTGTTTTAGGTTCAACATTCTTATTGATTTAGACGGAAGTTTAGAAATGTTACAAAAAGTATAATTTTGTTTCTGTTATGATCTGTCACTTCAATCACATATAAAAGCTGGGATTGACTGGGAGAGGATTAGGAAAGACTTTTAAAACTGATAACTGCACAGACTGTTCTTCTTCTGGCTCCGTTTTCTCAGATGCCAGTAAATTAAAGTTGGTTTTCTCTGTGGGGGTGATAGAGTAAATATTTGCATTGGCAAAATGATAAGGCGATGGGAGAAAATCCCTCCATTGATAAGACAGAGATTCTTTATGTTGACAACGGCTGTTAGATACTGTAGATAGGCTGCATTTTCAGTCTTCATTGCAAACTAATAACATGTCAGAGGTCAGACTCCAAATGCTATTACAAATCTTTATAATAGTATTTGAACCCAAGTCGGGCAGGCAAACAGAAAACCAAGAGGAAATATGGAGGGCTAGGATTCAGCAGTATGTCACTGTGTGAGTGGACTTGATGACAAGACAACAGCCCTACTCATGCCTGGCTGGGCTTTCACTCTCACATAGTGATTCTGTCCATAGACTGTAAATCACAGAGAGACGTGGGCAGTCTAATTCTATGCTAAGGAGAACATTTCATGCCCTCTCTAAACTAAGTAAATCCTCATTACAAAAAAATTTAAAATGACTCTCACAGTCTCACGGAGTTTGGCACAAAAGCTGTCTCATTTGAGGGCGGTTAAGTCATGATGTCGGAAGCCAATTTTCTTGCCAAGTCCCTGAGTAAATAATAAACATGATGAAAAGATGAGTTGGTTCTGTAACCCTTTGCTTGTGTAAGTAAGATTGTGTTGATTACATCCTAGGTGTCTGCTGGGGTATTACGTCTGGCATGAAGAAAGCTGTTCGGATTCTCCTTCTGCGACCCAAATGGCACCCTATTCCCTATGTAGAGCACTACTTTTGACCAGAGCCCTATTGGGTAGTCAATTAAGAAGCAGCCTAAGAAAGCATTACAGCGTTTTCTCTCCTCTATCGCCACATCTAGTCAGCCATGATTCATGAGAACCAATCCACTATCTCCTGGCGACACTTAGAGAGCACAGAGATTCAGAAGACTTAATGGGAATGTACTGTATATGGTTTTAAACCAAAGCTCAACTTACAGTATTTAGAATAGGGTTTCAGACAGTGGCAACTGAGGGTGAGAGAGATGTTGACAGGGATTTTGTGAACCACTTGATACGTTGTTAGCTTGTGTTTTGTATGCTTGTGGAAAAATCCTAAAACCGAATGCTTATTTAGCATTCATGTGAGTGATCGAGACAGATTCTCTCACCCAAGCCTTTTTTGCCTTCATGCATTGCAGAGAGCTAGAAGTGTCCATTTTAACACCAGATCACACCCAGCACAGCAGCAGCCCAGACATACAGTAGAGGACAAGCTAACAGAACACTTCCTTCTAATTGTGTTATGCTAGCTAGCTAGACGCCTGTGGTACTTTTAATGAAACACTGTGATTGTTACCAACACAAACTGTCAACCGTGTGAAATTCAAATGAAGCCAGATGTAGTTGAAAATGTCTCAACCCCGAAAAAAGAAGAGAAACAGTCTGTAAAAGTTAGAAGAAAAGTTTTAAAAATTCCAACAGTTTGCTAAGAGCTGTCAGCAAGCTGATAGATCTGCTGTTAGAACCAGTAAAGGCAGCTCTACCACTCTTGTGTAGCAGAATGAATTTGTCTTCTCTCCAGGCCTGAGGACAAAGACTTTCCTCTAGGCTCAGATTAAAGATATGACAGATAGGAGTGGCTATAGAGTCAGCTACCATCCTCAGTAGCATTCCATCTAAGTTGTCAATGCCAGGAGGTTTGTCATCATTGATCGATAACAATAATTGTTCCACCTCTCCCACACTAACTTTACAAAATTCAAACTTGCAATGCTTTTCTATCATTATTCGTTTTTATACATGAGTACGATGGCTCACTGTTTGTTGCTTTCCTGCCTAAGTTTGCCCACTTTGCCAATGATGTAATCATTAAAATAATTGGCAACATCAAATGGTTTTGTGATGAATTAGCCATCTGATTCGATGACAGATGGAGATTTTTATTTGATTTATTTTAATTTGACCTTTAACTATTTTAATGTCTTTCTTCCCATAATTTAATTTAAAGTACTCCAAAGTAATTATATTATTGATCTTGACTTCATAACAAAGTTTCTTATTTTTGTTGAGTTTAGTTGCATAATTTCTCAATTTGCAGTAAGTCAGCCAGTCCTTTTGCCTCATCTCTTTCATCCATACAGTTTTTCAATTCCTCATCAATCCATGGCGCCTTAACAGTTCTAACAGTCAGTTTCTTAACAGGTGCATGTTTATCAATAATTGGAAGAAGCAATTTCATAATTTCATCAAGTGCAACATCTGGATGCTCCTTATTACTCACATCAGACAAACAACTATTTTTAACATCATCCGCATGAGTCACAGCAAAGTATTTTGTATCATCTCTTATACACAATTTTAGGCCCAGCATTTGGAAAATAGACTTTCCTGGATTTAGCCACTATATTGTGATCACTGCATCCAATGGTTACAGATACAGCTTTAAAACAAAGTTATTACATAAACTATTACATTATGGACAAAAGATATTCTCTTAGCAACACCACTCCATAAGCATTCCTGTCTCTTCCATAGATGTTATACCCTTGTATTGCTACTGATGTATCATCAAATGAATTATCTAAGTGAGTCTCAGAAATGGCTAATATACAGTATATATGTTTTCTGATGTTAGCAAGTTATTGATTTTATGAACTTTATTTCTAAGGCTACATATATGGACTATTTTCAGACCTTTCCTGGGAATCGTATCAATCATATCAAATGTATTTATAAAGCCCTTTTTACATCAGCAGATGTCACAAAGTGTTTTACAGAAACCCAGCCTAAAACACCAAACAGCAAGCAATGCAGATGTAGGTGGCTAGGAAAAACTCCCTAGAAAGGCAGGAACCTAGGAAGAAACCTAGAGAGGAACCAGGCTCTGAGGGGTGGCCAGTCCTCTTCTGGATGCAGTAGATGGTATCGAGTACAGTATATACATATGAGATGAGTAACGTAGGGTATGTAAACATTATATTAAGTGGCATTGTTTAAAGTGGCTAGCGATACATGTATTACATAAAGATGGCAAGATGCGCTGCTGCGCCTTCTTCACAACGCTGTCTGTGTGGGTGGACCAATTCAGTTTGTCCGTGATGTGTACGCCGAGGAACTTAAAACTTACTACCCTCTCCACTACTGTCCCGTCGATGTGGATAGGGGGGTGCTCCCTCTGCTGTTTCCTGAAGTCCACGATCATCTCCTTTGTTTTGTTGACGTTGAGTGTGAGGTTATTTTCCTGACACCACACTCCAAGGGCCCTCACCTCCTCCCTGTAAGCCGTCTCGTCTTGTTGGTAATCAAGCCTACCACTGTAGTGTAGTCTGCAAACTTGATGATTGAGTTGGAGGCGTGCATGGCCACGCAGTCGTGGGTGAACAGGGAATACAGGAGAGGGCTTAGAACGCAGCCTTGTGGGGCCCCAGTGTTGAGGATCAGCGGGGTGGAGATGTTGTTACCTACCCTCACCACCTGGGGCCGGCCCGTCAGGAAGTCCAGTACCCAGTTGCACAGGGCGGGGTCGAGACCCAGGGTCTCGAGCTTGATGACGAGTTTGGAGGGTACTATGGTGTTAAATGCTGAGCTGTAGTCGATGAACAGCATTCTCACATAGGTATTCCTCTTGTCCAGATGGGTTAGGGCAGTGTGCAGTGTGGTTGCGATTGCGTCATCTGTGGACCTATTGGGGCGGTAAGCAAATTGGAGTGGATCTAGGGTGTCAGGTAGGGTGGAGGTGATATGGTCCTTGACTAGTCTCTCAGAGCACTTCATGATGACGGAAGTGAGTGCTACGGGTGCTCTAAGTGCTCCTAGGTCTCAGGTCCTCCGGAATTGGAGGGAGAGAGAGAGAATTAGAGGGAGCATACTTAAATTTACTCAGGACACCAGGTAAGACAGGAGAATTACACCAGATATGACAGACCCTAGCCCCCAGGCACATAGAGTATTGCAGCATAGATACTGGAGGCTGAGACAGGGGGAGTCAGGAGACACTGGCCAGGTCCAACGATACCCCCAGAAAGGGCAAACAAGGCAGGATATAACCCCACCCACTTTGTCAAAGCACAGCCCCCAAACCAGTAGAGGGATTTCAACAAACGACCAACCTTCTACCCTGAGACAATGCTGGGTATAGATTTGTCAGAGTTAGACATAATTTGGAAACGAGCAAACAAAGCAAGAGAAAGAAATATACATTCTGCCGTCCATTAATCAGTTGGTGTGTGTAAGTGTGTGTGTGTTCTGCGGGGTTGAAGCTACGAACCCATAGTCTTGGTTCTCTCATCCCTTCCAGGCTTTTGGGAGGGAGGGTGGACAACGAGCCTGTCATAGTGGATGTAAGCAACATCCCCACGCACTCTGACAGCTTTCATAGCTGGAATACGTTTTTTCTCCTCATCTGGAGCACAGATTCAGGATAGTCCTCGTTGAGGAAGATATACGTTCCTCTCAAGTTATTGGCTCTTTCCAGAACAGCTACCTTGTCCTTGAACCGCAGGAACTTGACCACTATCGGCCTGGTGGTGGATTTTCCAGTCCTGTGTTTTCAGTCCCTCACTATGTTCTCAGACTCCGTCCAGGTCTCATGTGGAGATTCTGCAATTCCGTCCACAACCATGTTGTTCCACCTTGATTGTCCCTCGAGATAATCTGATTTCTCCTTCATTGTTATCATCGATTCACATATAGAACTGATGTCCTCTCTCAATGACTTACAGATTGCTGTTCTCCTGTTTAAACTTATCGAGCTGACCCTGGGAGAACTGCAAACTGTTCTTCAGGTCCTGTACCTATCTGGTCAGGTCGTAAAAAATAATATTAGTTGACTCCACCAGTATTTGGACAAAATGCTTGAAGCTATTTTCTTGTTGTTAAAATCATAGGGAAGATTGAAAACAACAACAACGAACAGCAGGGATCTAGACAGCCACAAGCCTGGGACAATCCGCGGTCCAGCCACAAGCCTGGGACAATCCGCGGTCCAGCCACAAGCCTGGGACAATCCGCGGTCCAGCCACAAGCCTGGGACAATCCGCGGTCCAGCCACAAGCCTGGGACAATCCGCGGTCCAGCCACAAGCCTGGGACAATCCGCGGTCCAGCCACAAGCCTGGGACAATCCGCGGTCCAGCCACAAGCCTGGGACAATCCGCGGTCCAGCCACAAGCCTGGGACAATCCGCGGTCCAGCCACAAGCCTGGGACAATCCGCGGTCCAGCCACAAGCCTGGGACAATCCGCGGTCCAGCCACAAGCCTGGGACAATCCGTGGTCCAGCCACAATGGCTAACTGCATCGTGGGCTGCGTTCAAGCCCTACAAAAAAAACCACTAGCTTGATAGGAAGCTATCTAGCAGCTCAGTCTCAAAGCTAGCTAGGCTAGCTGCTACGCCAAACTGCTCCTCAGACCCGGCCTTGGTCGGCAGAATCACCGGACAGATAGTAGCGGTCCCAGCAACTGATGCCAACCGCGTCGTGGGATTCAAAATCAAAAAGTAACTAGCTATTAACTAAACTTTTTCAATTGACTTTCAAAACTTTCCAATACATCAAACCTAGCTCGCCCTTGTTCCGCATGTTGTGTCTGTATATAAAGTGTGGTGAATTCCCCCTTTGTACATAAACAACCTCTTTACTGAAAATAACCTGCCTGGTCTCTCCATCCATGTTCAATAATGATCTGTAGTCTAGTCTGTCGTGTCCATGGTTTGTGTATTGTATAAATTGTAGAGCTGCTAACACAGATACTCTGCACTTTTTGTGTGCGCGGCACGGAAAGAGACAAACAAATTGTTTAAGGTCATCCCAGTGTCCTCTTATTGAGAGTCCCAAATGACACCCTATTCCTTATATAGTGCACTACTGTGGGCCCTGGTCAAATGTAGTGTGCTATAAAGGGAACCACTGGGCACACTGGTTATACACACTACCGGTAAAAAGTTTTAAGAACACCTACTCATTCAAGGGTTTTTCTTTATTTTTTACTATTTTCTACATTGTAGAATAGTAGTGAAGACATCTAAACTATGAAATAACACATATGGAATCATGTAGTAACCAAAAAAGTGTTAAACAAATCCAAAAATATTTTATATTTGAGATTCTTCAAATAGCCACCCTTTGCCTTGATGACAGCTTTGCACACTTAGCACAAATGACACCCTATTCCCTATACAGTGCACTACTGTAGTGCAGTTTAAAGGGACCCAATGGATGAATCAACGTTGTTCGATTTAATTTTCAATTCAACGTGGAATAGACGTGGAATAGACGTTGAATTGACGTCTGTGCCCAGAAGGGGGGGGGGGGGGGTAGAGTGTCATTTGAGACGGAGCCTTGGATATATGTTGTATAAAGCTGAGCTATTGATTTCTCTGCCTAATTACACAAGAAAACAAAATCAACTGGTACACTATCAACCTGGTTCTTCCGTCACCATCGATTTTGGACCGGAGCAACTTGGAGCAGCCCTGTTCAATTCTGCTTTCATTGAACCACAATCTCAAAGTTCTGATGAAGCCACCCGCATCAGTTGCGCATGCACTCGCAAGCACGAAGATAGCACGTGAGTGCACACACACACACACACACACACACACACACACACACACACACACACACACACACACACACACACACACACACACACACACACACACACACACACACACACACACACACACACACACACACACACAAGGAACAGCGGATTACGTACTTACAAATCAAAAACGACCTTGCTGTAGCTGTGATGTAGCTGTCCCTATAGATATGTTGGCCTATTGTGTTTATTCATCTTTAATAATGTCATAAAAGGGCTCTTGAAATTACATTTTTATAGACTGGCCCTGACTGCAGATAACACATAACAAGTATGATGACAACCATCTGAAGTATGACGCACACAAGCGCACACAAGCGCACACACATACGCATTACTGCAAAGCACAAAAGTGGATGAGTGGGCTGATGGAAAAGTTTTGGATGATTATTTTAAGATTTTACGGTATTGACTTTGTGTCTCTGATGACAAGAAGCAGAGAAGTAGAACGATTTCACACTACATACTATGTGTTTTTCATACATCTGACGATAAAGATAAATATATTTCCAAAGACTGCACTTTGTTCAATTAGTCCTAAAATGGTTGAACTTCAAGCCGTGACATTTAGGCCCAGCGATGCTGCATAACATAACCCTTTAGAATACTTTCGTGGGTAGACAGCAATCCAAATCTTCATTATCTCCATGCTACTATCATTTCAGCTAGCTTTTCAAGGACACGCTAAATGGACCATGGACGGACAAAGTACACATCAGACGTTTTCTCCTGAAAGATGGACTATCAAAAAAGCTCACTTTCTGTTTCCTGATTATTCATTCATCCACCTGAGTGAAGGAGAGAAAAGCAGGGGAAATAGA
>NW_026601387.1:50000-54410 GCF_029448725.1 Salvelinus fontinalis
CAGGAGCAATGACAGAAAGTTAAAAATACTCAGCCTCATACTTAGAAGCCATTTAGGATGTTCAGTCTGAATATGTCTTGGCACCCTTTTTGTCTGAAATAAATTATAGCATTTTTTGTTATTGTGTTTTACGCAATTGTGAGGAAATGTTTTGTCTATGTCATTGGTTGTGGTGGAGGGTTCATTCAGTTGCTTTCTCAATCGTGTTTCTCAGTGTTTTCTATGGGCGGAATCCTAACTTGAGATCTTTGTGCATAACTCAAGATTTTTTTGTTCACGTCTTTTATCCAGCCTTACGTTGAGGAGTGGCAGAATGTAGAGAACTACTGCTTTGATTTTGCACTATCCCTCTCTCACACACACACACACACACACACACACACACACACACACACACACACACACACACACACACACACACACACACACACACACACACACACACACACACAGTGGAAAAATGACCAACACACCCTACAATCAAAAGCGTTAGAACCCCTCTGTTCTTTGATATTTGTATATCAGCGGGATATAATGCATCCATTTCAATTTCTCAACATACTGCTTTGTCAAATATCTTATGAAGATAATTTGATTGTGTTGTCTCACCCATTCCCGACCATGACTTGGAAGAATTGAAATAGCTCAAAAGCATAATGTGTCCTGATGGCATGCCGTGCACATCCTCAACCATCGTCTCTCTTCACTTGTTCTCTCATTACAATTTCACGCCAAGATTCAGTTTTTTTCTCCATCGATTTCAGACCATGGATGGTGCTCCCTACCCTCCCCCTCGTTAGAAACTTTATTTTGACAGGGAGTGATGCTGAGACCAAGGTCTCCTTTACATATGAGCCCTGTATACACAACAATACACATCAATATACACTATAAACATCAATACACAGGAATATACACTATACAAATCTATATAAACATAAATACACATCAAAATACACTATAAACATCAATATAGAGAAGTTTACACTATAAACATCAATATAAACATCAATATACAGTATAAACATCACTATAAACATCAATATAGATCAATTTACACTATAAACATCAATATAAACATCACCATACAAAATAAACATCAGTATAAACATCAACACACATCAATATACACTATAAACATCAATATACACATCAATATAAACATCAACACACATCAATATACACTATAAACATCAATATAAGCATCAATATACACATCAATTCACATCAATATACACTATAAAGATCAATATAAACATCAATATACAATATAAACATAAATATAAACATCAATATACACTATAAAGATCAATATAAAGATCAGTATTCGCTTTAAAGATCAACATAAACATCAATATACATCAATATACACTATAAAAATCTACATAAGTGTCAATATAAACGTCAATACACAAGAAAATAAACATAAATATAAACATCAATACACAAAAAGTAGAACACAATCATATAAACCAAACACATTCTTCAATAAAGAATTGCCCTAGAGGCACCACCTCTTCCAATTTTAGAGCGCTTTGGAGATTATTCCACAAGTAAGGTGCAAGCTTTTCTCTCCCTCCACCTCTTTCCCTTCTCTCTCTCCCTTCTCTCCCTCCACCTCGCTCCCTTCTCTCTCTCTCCCTTCTCTCTCTCCACCTCTCTCCCTTCTCTCTCTCCACCTCTCTCCCTTCTCTCTCTCCACCTCTCTCCCTTCTCTCCCTCCACCTCTCTCCCTTCACTCCCTCCACCTCTCTCCCTTCTCTCTCTCCACCTCTCTCCCTTCTCTCCCTCCACCTCTCTCCCTTCACCTCTCTCCCTTCACTCCCTCCACCTCTCTCCCTTCTCTCTCTCCACCTCTCTCCCTTCTCTCTCTCCACCTCCCTCCCTTCACTCCCTCCACCTCTCTCCCTTCTCTCCCTCCAACTCCCTCCCTTCACTCCCTCCACTTCCCTCCCTTCACTCCCTCCACCTCGCTCCCTTCTCTCTCTCCCTTCTCTCTCTCCCTTCTCTCTCTCCACCTCGCTCCCTTCTCTCTCTCCCTTCTCTCCCTCCACCTCGCTCCCTTCTCCCTCTCCCTGCTCCTCTCTCTCCCTCCTACTCTCCCTCTCCCTTCCCCTCTCTCTCTCCTTGTCCCTCCCCCTCTCCCTCTCCCTCCTCTCCTTCCTCTCCCTCCACCTCCTCCTCTCCCTCCTCCTCTCCCTCCTCTTCTCTCTCCTCCTCTCCCTCCTCTCCCTCCTCTCCCTCCACCTCGCCTCTCCCCCCTCCTCTCCCTCCTCCTCTCCCTCCACCTCGCCTCTCCCTCTCCTCTCTCTCCCTCCTCCTCTCCCTCTCCCTTTCCCTCTCTCTCTCCTTGTCCCTCCCCCTCTCCCTCTCCCTCCTCTCCTTCCTCTCCCTCCACTTCCTTCTCTCCCTCCTCCTCTCCCTCCTCCTCTCTCTCCTCCTCTCCCTCCTCTCCCTCCTCTCCCTCCACCTCGCCTCTCCCCCCTCCTCTCCCTCCTCCTCTCCCTCCACCTCGCCTCTCCCTCTCCCTGCTCCTCTCTCTCCCTCCTCCTCTCCCTCTCCCTTCCCCTCTCTCTCTCCTTGTCCCTCCCCCTCTCCCTCTCCCTCCTCTCCTTCCTCTCCCTCCACCTCCTCCTCTCCCTCCTCCTCTCCCTCCTCTTCACTCCCTCCACTTCCCTCCTTCACTCCCTCCACCTCGCTCCCTTCTCTCTCTCCCTTCTTTCCCTCCACCTCCCTCCCTTCACTCCCTCCACCTCTCTCCCTTCTCTCTCTCCCTTCTCTCTCTCCCTTCTCTCCTCCACCTCGCTCCCTTCTCTCTCTCCCTTCTCTCCCTCCACCTCCCTCCCTTCTCTCTCTCCACCTCTCTCCCTTCTCTCCCTCCACCTCTCTCCCTTCACTCCCTCCACCTCTCTCCCTTCACTCCCTCCACCCATGACTACAATTCCCCCTGGATCAACATTGAGCCTCCTCTCATATGTCTCTGAAATTGAAAGAGTTGAGCAATACAGTAGCTAGCTGACTTTAACAAACAGACATACACTACCGTTCAAACGTTTGGGGTCACTTAGAAATGCCTTTGTTATTGAAAGAAAAGCACATTTTTTGTCCATCAAAATAAGATCAAATTGATCAGAAATACAGTGTAGACATTGTTAATGTTGTGAATTACTACTCTTGCTGGAAATGGCAGATTTTATAATGTAATATCTACATAGGCGTACAGAGGTCCTTTATCAGCAACCATCACTTCTGTGTTCCAATGGCACATTGTGTTAGCTAATCCAAGTTGATCATTTTACACAGAATTTCTGATCAATTTGATATTATTTTAATGGACAAAAAATGTGCTTTTCTTTCAAAAACAAGGACATTTCTAAGTGCCCCTAAACTTTTGAAGGGTAGTGTATATTGACAGAAGACTGCAGCTGTCCAGAGTATGTCAGACTGCACAATGGGGAAGAAATATAACCCGCAATATCGAGATGGACGCAAGCGCTCCAGCTATATATGTAATTTTCTCATTTTGAATGAGTACCTGAATACATAAGTCAAAAACCGTACTTGTATAGTAACACTCAACCTAATTGCTGACGCACAAAACACTAAGAGAGACTGGCTGGCTGATGGAAGACACTACCTGTACAGTTAGTTAAACAGTTACATTTTCACATCAATATTACAGTAATGCAACATCCATGTAAATGTACCAAGAGTTAATTTGCACCCGTAGTCCATGGGCGGGTAAAGGCAATTATACAGCCACAATGCAAGTACAAATACTCACTAAAAACAATACAAAATACTAATACATTGCAATCATAACAGCAATAACCTTTTAGTAATTCAATTTATTTATCTAGGAAAGTCAATTAAGAACAAATTCTCGTTTTAAATGACGGCCTTGTTCAGGGGCAGATCTTTAACCTTATCAGCTCGGGGATTCGATCTTGCAACCTTTCGGTTACTAGTCCAATGCTCTAACCACTAGGATACCTGCCGCCCCTGCCATCTTCCAGTACAGTAAAGATCTTACTGAGAGGGCTGATTGTCTGAGTTTACTGTGTCAGAAAGGGACAACACAGTCTCCTCTAGTTACTGTCCTTTTGATCCTGGAGGTGCATTCCTTCAGCATGATATACTGGTATAGAGGTGGAGGAGCCATGCAGAATCTGAAAGACAAGGCTTGCATCTACATACTGCTTAAGTAAAGACGTCCAGACTTGAATAAATTGTGTTTGTGAATGATTTGACAATGGTGGTAACTGTTTGGTTTGTTATCAAAAATCTTAAGTGTTTGTTTGTAGAGTGATTTAATTGGTTTGAGAATGGTGGCTCCTGTTTGTAAGGCAATAACTCAGACGTGAGATCATTGCATGCATATATTTATGCAAATAAATATCTATGTTTATT
>NW_026601388.1:0-37500 GCF_029448725.1 Salvelinus fontinalis
ACCCCTCCCCCATTAAAATCTTCCCTAAACAAGAGCCCTTTCTCCTCTGAAGAGGGACCCTCTGTCCAACACCAAGTGACTCTCATGGAGGCCATTGGCGTTGGGACACTTGCCTCCACAAAAGGAGCTGGAGTGTCAAATAAACTCAGTCAGAGCCCCCGACACACAATCATTCCTTTATCAGGGCACCCCGAGAGGGACACAGAGACGGACTTTGTGTCAACGAGCGGGCCTTGACAAAACACTGGGTGTTTTTAATGTTGTTTTTGTTCCGCTCCCTTCTTCGCTGGAGCCTCTTCTTCTTCCGGGAGGGATGTGTGTCGGTGCTCTGTTTACGGGACCCGTCTCACACCCGGCATCTGTCCTGCACACGGCTAGGCTGACCTGGACCTGTGTGGTGCAGGCCTGGAGAGGAACATTGTCTACACAGCACACCACACCACACCCCCAGGCAGGCCTGGAGAGGAACACTGTCTACACAGCACACCACACCACACCCCCAGGCAGGCCTGGAGAAGTACACTGTCTACACAACACACCACACCACACCCCCAGGCAGGCCTGGAGAAGTACACTGTCTACACAACACACCACACCACACCCCCAGGCAGGTCTGGAGAAGTACACTGTCTACACAGCACAACACACCACACCCCCAGGCAGGCCTGGAGAGGAACACTGTCTACACAGCACACCACACCACACCCCCAGGCAGGCCTGGAGAAGTACACTGTCTACACAACACACCACACCACACCCCCAGGCAGGCCTGGAGAAGTACACTGTCTACACAACACACCACACCACACCCCCAGGCAGGTCTGGAGAAGTACACTGTCTACACAGCACAACACACCACACCCCCAGGCAGGCCTGGAGAAGTACACTGTCTACACAGCACAACACACCACACCCCCAGGCAGGCCTGGAGAGGAACACTGTCTACACAGCACAACACACCACACCCCCAGGCAGGCCTGGAGAAGTACACTGTCTACACAGCACAACAGCACACAACACACCACACCCCCCAGGCAGGCCTGCCTGTCACAACACAGAACATTTCAGGAAATCTTATTTTAGGTTGTTGACTTTCTTTCAGTTTTTGGACTCGGCCGATAGCTGCTTAAAATGAGACTGAGAGCAGTAAATGAGGAATGAGCTTTCTTGCAGAGTTGAAGGAGTTGGCTGCAGTGTCATACGATAGGCTTGTGGTGAACCACAGCGGTGAGAGACATACACAACAGGGTCAGACTCAGTTAAGAAGTCGACATTTACTTCACTGATGTTTTGCTACAAGTCATTCTCTCATTACTGAAAGTCTGAGGTATTTTGGCAGCGCAACCTCCAAGCCAACTGCAGGCAACAGATATTATGGAGTTTATTTGACTTATGGAGTATGTTGCCCTTTTACTTATGGAGTGTGGCGTTGTCTGTAGATTTGGCTGTATTTTTTGGCCTCATTGCAAAGCCTAACCCTCTAAATAGGATCAACAGTTGTAACATGGTAATATCTAGACATACAGGATCCATTTATAACGCTGCTGTGAGAGATTTTTACTCAAAGTACTGACAGATTATTTTACACCAAACACTGAAACATTGATAGGACGGTAAAACGCTCACAGAAACTTTGACACTTGCTTTGTCAGAAAGGACGGACACTCCACTGTAGCCGTCCTGTGTAGCTAGTGTTTCTGTAGCGCTGGTCTTGTTCTTTATGTAAAAGCCTTTGATGCGCTGCAATCACGGGACATTAGCTCAGTTTGCACAACACTCAGGGAACGTTCAGACAACAGGGAGTTGTGTACTCTGCACTCTACTCACAGACCTGCATCTGCCTCAGTGTTTGTGTATTCACAACGCGTATATAAGGAGTGCTGATCTAGGATCAGGTCCCCCCTGTCAATATAATCTTATTCAGAGTAGTAGCAATCCTACATTGAGCCACTTTGTGGATATAGGCCCAGACAGGCCTGCAGGAGGGAGTGTGACAGTCCTGCAACGCTGAGGGAACATTCAGACAACATTGCTGCCCTGGTCCTAGTTTACCCTGTTGTACCTGCCTCAATGACAGAGACCGAGCCAGACACGTGCTCCAGACAGGACCCGAAGCCTGATCAATAATACAGCCCTGCAGGAGGGGCTGTGATCGTCCTACAACACCGAGGGAACATTCACCAAACGTTAGGAACCATTGGCCGTGTGTACTCTACTCAAAGGGCTGTACGGGTCTCGTGACAGAATCTGTGCACCAGGACCTGCCGTGTGCTAGCGTGCCAATACAGACCTGCAGCAGGAGGAGTGTCATTGTCCCCGTGATGAATGGTGCTTGAAGGTAAACAGACCATGTTGCTGCGGTGGAGCAGCGGGTTAATGGTGTGTTTATAGGCTTAAGCTCAGTGGTGATTTATCATGTCCAAACTGACTGAGGGTTCACCTTGGGTAGTGCACTGCACAGTCTCTGGTCTGCTAACACTGTGTGTGTGTGTGTGTGTGTGTGTGTGTGTGTGTGTGTGTGTGTGTGTGTGTGTGTGTGTGTGTGTGTGTGTGTGTGTGTGTGTGTGTGTGTGTGTGTGTGTGTGCAGGTGGCACCCTGGTGTACATGACCTCCAGGTGAACTTTAGAGTGGAGGATGCCATGGCCTTCTGAATTGACTGAAGGGAAATTGAATAGGAGATTCATTTATGACATAATTGTGCCTGTTCATAGTAAATGTGCGGTTTGTACATCTTGACTTAATCTAAAGACGGGACACTGGTTTCCCACGGACTGTGGAAACTAACTGCTCTGTGAGGAAATACACTATTCCCATTGACATCATCAACCATACCAGAAATAACTGTCCCATGACTTTTCAAAAACCTCTTTGTCTCTGTGTGTGTGTGTGTGTTTAGAATGTCTCTAAAGTTGGTTCTGACCAGGAGAATTGTCACTTATTAGTGGTGCAGGAACAATGGGGAGCTTGTCTCTGGGGTGGGAGGGGGTCGGTGTTGGAGGGGGCCGGTGGAGGGGACCAGTCGGAGCCAGGGGAGCGAGGGGAGGGTGGCCTGAGATTGGGCAGCCCAGCTCCTAGCTCCCTCCGACCAAGAACAAGCCGCTGTCTGATGGAGGGAACTGCTGACCCTTCCTGAGAAAAATGGCACCTTTGTTCGGAGGTGTATATGTTTGTGTGTATGTCTGTGTGTGAGTGGGAGGGAGGGAGGGAGGGAGGGAGGGAGGGAGGGAGGGAGTCTGTGTCTGATTTTAAGCAGATGGTTTTTCTCAGCGTTTTGGGGATTTTTCCTCCAGTGCTGATTCTCTCTTGTTGTCCTGTTAGTCTACCACCACCCATTGTCCTCTCCCTATAATGTTAGTCTACCACCACCCATTGTCCTCTCCCTATAATGTTAGTCTACCACCACCCATTGTCCTCTCCCTATAATGTTAGTCTACCACCACCCATTGTCCTCTCCCTATAATGTTAGTCTACCACCACCCATTGTCCTCTCCCTCTAATGTTAGTCTACCACCACTCATTGTCCTCTCCCTCTAATGTTAGTCTACCACCACCCATTGTCCTCTCCCTATAATGTTAGTCTACCACCACCCATTGTCCTCTCCCTCTATTGTTAGTCTACCACCACCCATTGTCCTCTCCCTCTAATGTTAGTCTACCACCACCCATTGTCCTCTCCCTCTAATGTTAGTCTACCACCACCCATTGTCCTCTCCCTATAATGTTAGTCTACCACCACCCATTGTCCTCTCCCTCTAATGTTAGTCTACCACCACCCATTGTCCTCTCCCTATAATGTTAGTCTACCACCACCCATTGTCCTCTCCCTCTAATGTTAGTCTACCACCACCCATTGTCCTCTCCCTATAATGTTAGTCTACCACCACCCATTGTCCTCTCCCTATAATGTTAGTCTACCACCACCCATTGTCCTCTCCCTATAATGTTAGTCTATCACCACCCATTGTCCTCTCCCTCTAATGTTAGTCTACCACCACCCATTGTCCTCTCCCTATAATGTTAGTCTACCACCACCCATTGTCCTCTCCATATAATGTTAGTCTACCACCACCCATTGTCCTCTCCATATAATGTTAGTCTACCACCACCCATTGTCCTCTCCCTCTAATGTTAGTCTACCACCACCCATTGTCCTCTCCCTCTATTGTTAGTCTACCACCACCCATTGTCCTCTCCCTCTAATGTTAGTCTACCACCACTCATTGTCCTCTCCCTCTAATGTTAGTCTACCACCACCCATTGTCCTCTCCCTCTAATGTTAGTCTACCACCACACATTGTCCTCTCCATATAATGTTAGTCTATCACCACCCATTGTCCTCTCCCTCTAATGTTAGTCTATCACCACCCATTGTCCTCTCCCTATAATGTTAGTCTACCACCACCCATTGTCCTCTCCCTCTAATGTTAGTCTACCACCACCCATTGTCCTCTCCCTATAATGTTAGTCTACCACCACCCATTGTCCTCTCCCTCTAATGTTAGTCTACCACCACCCATTGTCCTCTCCCTCTAATGTTAGTCTACCACCACCCATTGTCCTCTCCCTATAATGTTAGTCTACCACCACCCATTGTCCTCTCCCTCTAATGTTAGTCTACCACCACCCATTGTCCTCTCCCTCTAATGTTAGTCTATCACCACCCATTGTCCTCTCCCTCTAATGTTAGTCTATCACCACCCATTGTCCTCTCCCTATAATGTTAGTCTTCCACCACCCATTGTCCTCTCCCTATAATGTTAGTCTACCACCACCCATTGTCCTCTCCCTCTAATGTTAGTCTACCACCACCCATTGTCCTCTCCCTATAATGTTAGTCTACCACCACCCATTGTCCTCTCCCTCTAATGTTAGTCTACCACCACCCATTGTCCTCTCCCTATAATGTTAGTCTTCCACCACCCATTGTCCTCTCCCTATAATGTTAGTCTACCACCACCCATTGTCCTCTCCCTATAATGTTAGTCTACCACCACCCATTGTCCTCTCCCTATAATGTTAGTCTACCACCACACATTGTCCTCTCCATATAATGTTAGTCTATCACCACCCATTGTCCTCTCCCTCTAATGTTAGTCTACCACCACCCATTGTCCTCTCCCTCTATTGTTAGTCTGCCACCACCCATTGTCCTCTCCCTATAATGTTAGTTTACCACCACCCATTGTCCTCTCCCTCTAATGTTAGTCTATCACCACCCATTGTCCTCTCCCTCTAATGTTAGTCTACCACCACCCATTGTCCTCTCCCTCTAATGTTAGTCTACCACCACCCATTGTCCTCTCCCTCTATTGTTAGTCTACCACCACCCATTGTCCTCTCCCTCTAATGTTAGTCTACCACCACCCATTGTCCTCTCCCTCTAATGTTAGTCTACCACCACCCATTGTCCTCTCCCTATAATGTTAGTCTACCACCACCCATTGTCCTCTCCCTATAATGTTAGTCTACCACCACCCATTGTCCTCTCCCTCTAATGTTAGTCTACCACCACCCATTGTCCTCTCCCTATAATGTTAGTCTACCACCACCCATTGTCCTCTCCCTATAATGTTAGTCTACCACCACCCATTGTCCTCTCCCTATAATGTTAGTCTACCACCACCCATTGTCCTCTCCATATAATGTTAGTCTATCACCACCCATTGTCCTCTCCCTCTAATGTTAGTCTACCACCACCCATTGTCCTCTCCCTATAATGTTAGTCTACCACCACCCATTGTCCTCTCCCTATAATGTTAGTCTACCACCACACATTGTCCTCTCCCTCTAATGTTAGTCTACCACCACCCATTGTCCTCTCCCTCTAATGTTAGTCTACCACCACCCATTGTCCTCTCCCTCTAATGTTAGTCTACCACCACCCATTGTCCTCTCCCTATAATGTTAGTCTGCCACCACCCATTGTCCTCTCCCTATAATGTTAGTCTGCCACCACCCATTGTCCTCTCCCTATAATGTTAGTCTACCACCACCCATTGTCCTCTCCCTATAATGTTAGTCTACCACCACCCATTGTCCTCATCCTATAATGTTAGTCTACCACCACCCATGGTCCTCTCCCTCTAATGTTAGTCTACCACCACCCATTGTCCTCTCCCTCTAATGTTAGTCTACCACCACCCATTGTCCTCTCCCTCTAATGTTAGTCTACCACCACCCATTGTCCTCTCCCTATAATGTTAGTCTACCACCACTCATTGTCCTCTCCCTCTAATGTTAGTCTACCACCACCCATTGTCCTCTCCCTATAATGTTAGTCTACCACCACCCATTGTCCTCTCCCTATAATGTTAGTCTACCACCACCCATTGTCCTCTCCCTATAATGTTAGTCTACCACCACCCATTCTCCTCTCCCTATAATGTTAGTCTTCCACCACCCATTGTCCTCTCCCTATAATGTTAGTCTACCACCACCCATTGTCCTCTCCCTATAATGTTAGTCTTCCACCACCCATTGTCCTCTCCCTATAATGTTAGTCTACCACCACCCATTGTCCTCTCCCTATAATGTTAGTCTACCACCACCCATTGTCCTCTCCCTATAATGTTAGTCTACCACCACTCATTGTCCTCTCCCTCTAATGTTAGTCTACCACCACCCATTGTCCTCTCCCTATAATGTTAGTCTACCACCACCCATTGTCCTCTCCCTATAATGTTAGTCTGCCACCACCCATTGTCCTCTCCCTCTATTGTTAGTCTACCACCACCCATTGTCCTCTCCCTCTAATGTTTGTCTACCACCACTCATTGTCCTCTCCCTTTAATGTTAGTCTACCACCACCCATTGTCCTCTCCCTCTAATGTTAGTCTACCACCACTCATTGTCCTCTCCCTCTAACGTTAGTCTACCACCACCCATTGTCCTCTCCCTCTAATGTTAGTCTACCACCACCCATTGTCCTCTCCCTATAATGTTAGTCTACCACCACCCATTGTCCTCTCCCTCTAATGTTAGTCTACCACCACCCATTGTCCTCTCCCTATAATGTTAGTCTACCACCACCCATTGTCCTCTCCCTCTAATGTTAGTCTGCCACCACCCATTGTCCTCTCCCTATAATGTTAGTCTACCACCACACATTGTCCTCTCCCTATAATGTTAGTCTACCACCACCCATTGTCCTCTCCCTCTATTGTTAGTCTACCACCACCCATTGTCCTCTCCCTCTAATGTTAGTCTACCACCACTCATTGTCCTCTCCCTCTAATGTTAGTCTACCACCACCCATTGTCCTCTCCCTCTAATGTTAGTCTACCACCACCCATTGTCCTCTCCCTCTAATGTTAGTCTACCACCACTCATTGTCCTCTCCCTCTATTGTTAGTCTACCACCACCCATTGTCCTCTCCCTCTAATGTTAGTCTACCACCACCCATTGTCCTCTCCCTATAATGTTAGTCTACCACCACCCATTGTCCTCTCCCTATAATGTTAGTCTACCACCACCCATTGTCCTCTCCCTCTAATGTTAGTCTACCACCACTCATTGTCCTCTCCCTCTAATGTTAGTCTACCACCACCCATTGTCCTCTCCCTCTAATGTTAGTCTGCCACCACCCATTGTCCTCTCCCTATAATGTTAGTCTTCCACCACCCATTGTCCTCTCCCTCTAATGTTAGTCTACCACCACCCATTGTCCTCTCCCTCTAATGTTAGTCTACCACCACCCATTGTCCTCTCCCTATAATGTTAGTCTACCACCACCCATTGTCCTCTCCCTCTAATGTTAGTCTACCACCACCCATTGTCCTCTCCCTCTAATGTTAGTCTACCACCACCCATTGTCCTCTCCCTCTAATGTTAGTCTACCACCACCCATTGTCCTCTCCCTCTAATGTTAGTCTACCACCACCCATTGTCCTCTCCCTATAATGTTAGTCTATCACCACCCATTGTCCTCTCCCTCTAATGTTAGTCTACCACCACCCATTGTCCTCTCCCTATAATGTTAGTCTACCACCACCCATTGTCCTCTCCCTATAATGTTAGTCTACCACCACCCATTGTCCTCTCCCTATAATGTTAGTCTGCCACCACCCATTGTCCTCTCCCTATAATGTTAGTCTGCCACCACCCATTGTCCTCTCCCTATAATGTTAGTCTGCCACCACCCATTGTCCTCTCCCTATAATGTTAGTCTACCACCACCCATTGTCCTCTCCCTCTAATGTTAGTCTACCACCACCCATTGTCCTCTCCCTCTAATGTTAGTCTACCACCACCCATTGTCCTCTCCCTCTAATGTTAGTCTACCACCACTCATTGTCCTCTCCCTCTAATGTTAGTCTACCACCACCCATTGTCCTCTCCCTATAATGTTAGTCTACCACCACCCATTGTCCTCTCCCTATAATGTTAGTCTACCACCACCCATTGTCCTCTCCCTCTAATGTTAGTCTACCACCACCCATTGTCCTCTCCCTCTAATGTTAGTCTACCACCACCCATTGTCCTCTCACTCTAATGTTAGTCTACCACCACCCATTGTCCTCTCCCTCTAATGTTAGTCTACCACCACCCATTGTCCTCTCCCTCTAATGTTAGTCTACCACCACCCATTGTCCTCTCCCTCTAATGTTAGTCTACCACCACCCATTGTCCTCTCCCTCTAATGTTAGTCTACCACCACCCATTGTCCTCTCCCTATAATGTTAGTCTACCACCACACATTGTCTCAGACCAGAGACCACTCTTACAGGACGGCTACAGCAGTCAGCATCAGACCAGGGTCCACTGCTACAGGACGGCTACAGCCTTCAGCATCAGACCAGGGACCACTCTTACAGGACGGCTACAGCCTTCAGCATCAGACCAGGGACCACTCTTATAGGACGGCTACAGCAGTCAGCATCAGACCAGGGACCACTCTTACAGGACGGCTACAGCAGTCAGCATCAGACCAGGGACCACTCTTACAGGACGGCTACAGCAGTCAGCATCAGACCAGGGACCACTCTTATAGGACGGCTACAGCCTTCAGCATCAGACCAGGGACCACTGTTACAGGACGGCTACAGCAGTCAGCGTCAGACCAGGGACCACTCTTACAGGACGGCTACAGCAGTCAGCATCAGACCAGGGACCACTGTTACAGGACGGCTACAGCAGTCAACATCAGACCAGGGACCACTCTTATAGGACGGTTACAGCAGTCAGCATCAGACCAGGGACCACTGTTACAGGACGGTTACAGCAGTCAGCATCAGACCAGGGACCACTGTTACAGGACGGCTACAGCAGTCAGCATCAGACCAGAGACCACTGCTACAGAAACATTAGAGAGTGTCCCCCACTCTCAGAGTGGTTCATCCTGGTCCTTTCATCATTGATGAAGTAATGCCATCATCCACATGAAGCTTCATGTCTCACAGTCCTCTTCCTCAAACCTGTCCATGTTCTCTCTTAGATACAGGTCATGTGGGCTCCCGAGTGGCGCAGTGGTCTAAGGCACTGCATTTCCGTGCTAGAGGCGTCACTACAGACCCTGGTTCGATTCCAGGCTGAATCACAACTGGCAGTGATTGGGAGTCTCGTAGGGCGGCGCACAATTGGCCCATTTTCGTCTGGGGTAGGCCGTCTTTGTAAATAAGAATTTGTTCTTAACTGACTTGCCTAGTTAAATAAAGGTTAAATACATAAAATATATCTCTTAGATACAACTCATATCTCTCAGATATCTCTCAGATACAGATCATATCTCTCAGATACAGATCATAGGAGATGATTGTGGACTACAAGAAAAGGAGGGCTGAACACGCCCCCATTCACATCTACGGGGCTGTAGTGGAGCGGGTCGAGAGTTTGAAGTTCCTTGGTGTCCACATCACTAACAAACTATCATGGTCAAAACACACTAAGACAGTCATGAAGAGGGCACAAAATGCCTTTTCCCCCTCAGGAGAATGACAAGATACAGTCGGAGGCCGAGCAGTTGCCATACCAGGCGGTGATGCAACAGGTCAGGATGCTCTCGATGGTGCAGCTGTAGAACCTTTTGAGGATCTGGGGCTACAGGATCTGGCGCTACAGAGGGTAGTACGTACAGCCCAGTACATCACTGGGGCCAAGCTTCCTGCCATCCAGGACCTCTATACCAGGCGGTGTCAGAGGAAGGCCCAAAAATTGTCAAAGACTCCAGTCACCCAAGTCATAGACTGTTCTCTCTGCTACCGCATGGCAAGCGGTACCGGAGCGCCAAGTCTATGTCCAAAAGGCTCCTTAACAGCGTCTACCCTCAAGCCATGACGACTGAACAATTAATTAAATGGCTACCCAGACTATTTACATTGACCCCCACTTGTTTTTACAGTGCTGCTACTCACTGTTTATTATCTATGCATAGTCACTTTAGGCCTACCTACATGCACAAATTACCTAGACTAACCTGTACCCCCTGCACACTGACTCAGTACCGGTACCCCCTCTATATAGCCTCATTATAGTTCTTTTTTATATATAGATATCTTTTTTTAAACTTTAGTTTATTTAGTAAATATTTTCTTAGCTTTATTTTCTTAAGTCTGGATTGTTGGTTAAGGGCTTGTAAGTAAGCATTTCACAATACAACAGTGCCTGTTGTATTCGATACAGGTAATTTCTCTCAGATACAGGACAAAGGGTAGAGATGAGTGAGAGGAGAGAGGGTAGAGATGAGTGAGAGGAGAGAGGGTAGAGATGAGTGAGAGGAGAGAGGGTAGAGATGAGTGAGAGGAGAGAGGGTAGAGATGAGTGAGAAGAGAGAGGGTAGAGATGAGTGAGAGGGTAGAGATGAGTGAGAGGGTAGAGATGAGTGAGAGGAGAGAGGGTAGAGATGAGTGAGAAGAGAGAGGGTAGAGATGAGTGAGAGGAGAGAGGGTAGAGATGAGTGAGAGGAGAGAGGGTAGAGATGAGTGAGAGGAGAGAGGGTAGAGATGAGTGAGAGGGTAGAGATGAGTGAGAGGAGAGAGGGTAGAGATGAGTGAGAGGAGAGAGGGTAGAGATGAGTGAGAGGAGTGAGGGTAGAGATGAGTGAGAAGAGAGAGGGTAGAGATGAGTGAGAGGAGAGAGGGTAGAGATGAGTGAGAGGAGAGAGGGTAGAGATGAGTGAGAGGAGAGAGGGTAGAGATGAGTGAGAGGAGAGAGGGTAGAGATGAGTGAGAGGAGAGAGGGTAGAGATGAGTGAGAGGAGAGAGGGTAGAGATGAGTGAGAGGAGAGAGGGTAGAGATGAGTGAGAGAGAGGGTAGAGATGAGTGAGAGGAGAGAGGGTAGAGATGAGTGAGAGAGAGGGTAGAGATGAGTGAGAGGAGAGAGGGTAGAGATGAGTGAGAGGAGAGAGGGTAGAGATGAGGGGAGAGATGAGAGAGGGTAGAGATGAGTGAGAGGAGAGAGGGTAGAGATGAGTGAGAGGAGAGAGGGTAGAGATGAGTGAGAGGAGAGAGGGTAGAGATGAGTGAGAGGAGAGAGGGTAGAGATGAGTGAGAGGAGAGAGGGGAGAGATGAGAGAGGGTAGAGATGAGTGAGAGGAGAGAGGGTAGAGATGAGTGAGAGGACAAAGGGTAGAGATGAGTGAGAGGAGAGAGGGTAGAGATGAGTGAGAAGAGAGAGGGTAGAGATGAGTGAGAAGAGAGAGGGTAGAGATGAGTGAGAGGAGAGAGGGTAGAGATGAGTGAGAGAGAGGGTAGAGATGAGTGAGAGGAGAGAGGGTAGAGATGAGTGAGAGGACAGAGGGTAGAGATGAGTGAGAGGAGAGAGGGTAGAGATGAGTGAGAAGAGAGAGGGTAGAGATGAGTGAGAGAGAGGGTAGAGATGAGTGAGAGGAGAGAGGGTAGAGATGAGTGAGAGGAGAGAGGGTAGAGATGAGTGAGAGGAGAGAGGGTAGAGATGAGTGAGAGGACAAAGGGTAGAGATGAGTGAGAGGAGAGAGGGTAGAGATGAGTGAGAGGAGAGAGGGTAGAGATGAGTGAGAGGAGAGAGGGTAGAGATGAGTGAGAGGAGAGAGGGGAGAGATGAGAGGAGAGAGGGGAGAGATGAGTGAGAGGAGAGAGGGGAGAGAGGAGAGAGGGTAGAGGGGAGAGAGGAGAGAGGGTAGAGATGAGTGAGAGGAGAGAGGGTAGAGATGAGTGAGAGGAGAGAGGGGAGAGATGAGAGAGGGTAGAGATGAGCGAGAGGAGAGAGGTTGATATGAGTGAGAGGAGAGAGGGTAGAGATGAGTGAGAGGAGAGAGGGTAGAGATGAGTGAGAGAGGGTAGAGATGAGTGAGAGGAGAGAGGGTAGAGATGAGTGAGAGGAGAGAGGGTAGAGATGAGTGAGAGGAGAGAGGGGAGAGATGAGAGAGGGGAGAGAGGGGAGGAGAGAGGGGAGAGAGGAGAGAGGGTAGAGATGAGATGAGAGGAGAGAGGGGAGAGAGGAGAGAGGGTAGAGATGAATGCGAGGAGAGAGGGTAGAGATGAATGAGAGGAGAGAGGGTAGAGATGAGTGAGAAGAGAGAGGGTAGAGATGAGAGGAGAGAGGGGAGAGAGGAGAGAGGGGAGAGAGGGTAGAGATGAGTGAGAGGAGAGAGGGGAGAGATGAGAGGAGAGAGGGGAGAGAGGGGAGAGATGAGAGGAGAGAGGGGAGAGATGAGTGAGAGGAGAGAGGGGAGAGATGAGAGAGGGTAGAGGGGAGAGAGGAGAGAGGGTAGAGATGAATGAGAGGAGAGAGGGTAGAGATGAGTGAGAGGAGAGAGGGTAGAGATGAGTGAGAGGAGAGAGGGTAGAGATGAGTGAGAGGAGAGAGGGGAGAGATGAGTGAGAAGAGAGAGGGTAGAGATGAGTGAGAGGAGAGAGGGTAGAGATGAGTGAGAGGAGAGAGGGTAGAGATGAGTGAGAGGAGAGAGGGTAGAGATGAGTGAGAGGAGAGAGGGTAGAGATGAGTGAGAGGAGAGAGGGTAGAGATGAGTGAGAGGAGAGAGGGGAGAGATGAGAGAGGGTAGAGATGAGTGAGAGGAGAGAGGGGAGAGATGAGAGAGGGTAGAGATGAGTGAGAGGAGAGAGGGTAGAGATGAGTGAGAGGAGAGAGGGTAGAGATGAGTGAGAAGAGAGAGGGTAGAGATGAGTGAGAGGATAGGGGGTAGAGATGAGTGAGAGGAGAGAGGGGAGAGAGGAGAGAGGGTAGAGAGGAGAGAGGGGAGAGAGGGGAGGAGAGAGGGGAGAGAGGAGAGAGGGTAGAGATGAGAGGAGAGAGGGGAGAGAGGAGAGAGGGTAGAGATTAATGAGAGGGTAGAGATGAATGAGAGGAGAGAGGGTAGAGATGAGTGAGAGGAGAGAGGGTAGAGATGAGTGAGAGGAGAGAGGGTAGAGATGAATGAGAGGAGAGAGGGTAGAGTTGAGTGAGAGGAGAGAGGGTAGAGATGAGTGAGAGGAGAGAGGGTAGAGATGAGTGAGAGAGAGGGTAGAGATGAGTGAGAGGAGAGAGGGGAGAGATGAGAGGAGAGAGGGGAGAGAGGAGAGAGGGTAGAGATGAGTGAGAGGAGAGAGGGTAGAGATGATTGAAAGGAGAGAGGGTAGAGATGAGTGAGAGGAGAGAGGGTAGAGATGAGTGAGAGGAGAGAGGGTAGACATGAGTGAGAGGAGAGAGGGTAGACATGAGTGAGAGGAGAGAGGGTAGACATGAGTGAGAGGAGAGAAGGTAGAGATGAGTGAGAGGAGAGGGTAGACATGAGTGAGAGGAGAGAGGGTAGACATGAGTGAGAGGAGAGAAGGTAGACATGAGTGAGAGGAGAGAAGGTAGAGATGAGTGAGAGGAGAGAGGGTAGAGATGAGTGAGAGGAGAGAGGGTAGAGATGAGTGAGAGGAGAGAGGGTAGAGATGAATGAGAGGAGAGAGGGTAGAGATGAGAGGAGAGGAGAGAGGGTAGAGATGAGTGAGAGGAGAGAGGGTAGAGATGAGTGAGAGGAGAGAGGGTAGAGATGAGTGAGAGGAGAGAGGGTAGAGATGAGTGAGAGGAGAGAGGGTAGAGATGAGTGAGAGGAGAGAGGGTAGAGATGAGTGAGAGGAGAGAGGGTAGAGATGAGAGAGGAGAGAGGGTAGAGATGGGAGAGAGGGGAGAGATGAGAGGAGAGAGGGGAGAGAGGAGAGAGGGTAGACATGAGTGAGAGGAGAGAGGGTAGAGATGAGTGAGAGGAGAGAGGGGAGAGATGAGTGAGAGGAGAGAGGGTAGAGATGAGTGAGAGGAGAGAGGGTAGAGATGAGTGAGAGGAGAGAGGGTAGAGATGAGAGAGAGGGGAAAGAAGAGGGAGAAGGGTGAATGAGAGAAAGTAAACTAGAGGGAGGTGAAGTTGTTGCCTGAGGGCATATGTCCAGTCTAGCTCCCTTCTCTCCCACCTCTCTCTCTCCCCCAGCACAGTCAGTCAGTCAGTTAGACACACAGATCAAATAGACTCTCCTAGTCTCCCAGTGGAGTACAGGGGCATCTCTGTCAGGACAGGACAGAGGCTCTGCTTTATCTGCTCAGGGCAACAGGAAGGCCAGACTGCACCACCCACTAGGACCCACCTCCCACCACCACACAGGGATACTATGGATCCTAACACACTGGTCAATGGGAGATGCTGTCCCAAGGGCAGGAGGAGAGCGAAGAAAGAGACAGCCTGGAACAGTGAGTGACTGTTGTATCTGACTGACTGGCTGTCTTGAGCTAGGAGGCTCTGCAGGTCTGTGTGTGAAAAGTTGTTTTTCAGGCATGTCTGTGTGAATAGTTGTTTTTTCAGGCAGGTCTGTGTGAATAGTTGTTTTTCAGGCAGGTCTGTGTGTGAATAGTTGTTTTTCAGGCAGGTCTGTGTGTGAATAGTTGTTTTTCAGGCAGGTCTGTGTGAATAGATGTTTTTCAGGCAGGTCTGTGTGTGAATAGTTGTTTTTCAGGCAGGTCTGTGTGTGAATAGTTGTTTTTCAGGCAGGTCTGTTTGTGAATAGTTGTTTGTCCGGCAGGTATGTGTGTGAGTAGTTGTTTTTCAGGCAGGTCTGTGTGAATAGATGTTTTTCAGGCAGGCAGGTCTGTGTGTGTGGTTGTTTTTCAGGCAGGTCTGTGTGTGAATAGTTGTTTTTCAGGCAGGTCTGTGTGTGAATAGTTGTTTTTCAGGCAGGTCTGTGTGTGAATAGTTGTTTTTCAGGCAGGTCTGTGTGTGAATAGTTGTTTTTCAGGCAGGTCTGTGTGTGAATAGTTGTTTTTCAGGCAGGTCTGTGTGAATAGTTGTTTTTCAGGGAGGTCTGTGTGCACACCTGTACATCTGTTTATAAGCTTTTGCGTGTGTGTGTGTGTGTGTGTGTGTGTGTGTGTGTGTGTGTGTGTGTGTGTGTGTGTGTGTGTGTGTGTGTGTGTGTGTGTGTGTGTGTGTGTGTGTGTGTGTGTGTGTGTGTGTGTGTGTACAGTACAGGAGACAGGTTATCTTTACATTACAGGAGAGAGGTTATCTTTACAGTACAGGAGAGAGGTTATACAGTACAGGAGAGAGGTTATCTTTACAGTACAGGAGAGAGGTTATCTTTACAGTACAGGAGAGAGGTTATCTTTACAGTACAGGAGAGAGGTGGCTTTACAGTACAGGAGAGAGGTTATACAGTACAGGAGAGAGGTTATCTTTACAGTACAGGAGAGAGGTTGTCTTTACAGTACAGGAGAGAGGTTGTACAGGAGAGAGGTTATCTTTACAGTACAGGAGAGAGGTTATCTTTACAGTACAGGAGAGAGGTTATCTTTACAGTACAGGAGAGAGGTTGTCTTTACAGTACAGGAGAGAGGTTATCTTTACAGTACAGGAGAGAGGTTATACAGTACAGGAGAGAGGTTATCTTTACAGTACAGGAGAGAGGTTATCTTTACAGTACAGGAGAGAGGTTATCTTTACAGTACAGGAGAGAGGTTATCTTTACAGGAGAGAGGTTATCTTTACAGTACAGGAGAGAGGTTATCTTTACAGTACAGGAGAGAGGTTATACAGTACATGAGAGAGATTATCTTTACAGTACAGGATAGAGGTTATCTTTACAGTACCGGAGATATATTATCTTTACAGTACAGGAGAGAGGTTATCTTTACAGTACAGGAGAGAGGTTATACAGTACAGGAGAGAGGTTATCTTTACAGTACAGGACAGAGGTTATACAGTAGAGGAGAGAGATTATCTTTACAGTAGAGGAGAGAGATTATCTTTACAGTAGAGGAGAGAGGTTATCTTTACAGTACAGGAGAGAGGTTATCTTTACAGTACAGGAGAGAGGTTATCTTTATAGTACAGGAGAGAGGTTATCTTTACAGTACAGGAGAGAAGTTATACAGTACAGGAGAGAGGTTATCTTTACAGTAC
Organism: Salvelinus fontinalis; assembly: GCF_029448725.1. Taxonomy (NCBI): domain Eukaryota; kingdom Metazoa; phylum Chordata; class Actinopteri; order Salmoniformes; family Salmonidae; genus Salvelinus; species Salvelinus fontinalis. Next base: position 16,349 of record NW_026601388.1, read on the forward strand.
AGGAGAGAGGTTATCTTTATAGTACAGGAGCGAGGTTGTCTTTACAGTACAGGAGAGAAGTTATACAGTACAGGAGAGAGGTTATCTTTATAGTACAGGAGAGAGGTTATCTTTACAGTACAGGAGAGAGGTTATCTTTATAGTACAGGAGAGAGGTTATCTTTACAGTACAGGAGAGAGGTTATCTTTACAGTACAGGAGAGAGGTTATCTTTATAGTACAGGAGCGAGGTTGTCTTTACAGTACAGGAGAGAAGTTATACAGTACAGGAGAGAGGTTATCTTTACAGTACAGGAGAGAGGTTATCTTTACAGTACAGGAGAGAGGTTATCTTTACAGTACAGGAGAGAGGTTATCTTTACAGTACAGGAGAGATGTTATCTTTACAGTACAGGAGAGAGGTTATCTTTACAGGAGAGAGGTTATCTTTACAGTACAGGAGAGAGGTTATCTTTACAGTACAGGAGAGAGGTTATACAGTACATGAGAGAGATTATCTTTACAGTACAGGATAGAGGTTATCTTTACAGTACCGGAGATATATTATCTTTACAGTACAGGAGAGAGGTTATCTTTACAGTACAGGAGAGAGGTTATACAGTACAGGAGAGAGGTTATCTTTACAGTACAGGACAGAGGTTATACAGTAGAGGAGAGAGATTATCTTTACAGTAGAGGAGAGAGATTATCTTTACAGTAGAGGAGAGAGGTTATCTTTACAGTACAGGAGAGAGGTTATCTTTACAGTACAGGAGAGAGGTTATCTTTATAGTACAGGAGAGAGGTTATCTTTACAGTACAGGAGAGAAGTTATACAGTACAGGAGAGAGGTTATCTTTACAGTACAGGAGAGAGGTTATCTTTATAGTACAGGAGCGAGGTTGTCTTTACAGTACAGGAGAGAAGTTATACAGTACAGGAGAGAGGTTATCTTTATAGTACAGGAGAGAGGTTATCTTTACAGTACAGGAGAGAGGTTATCTTTATAGTACAGGAGAGAGGTTATCTTTACAGTACAGGAGAGAGGTTATCTTTATAGTACAGGAGCGAGGTTGTCTTTACAGTACAGGAGAGAAGTTATACAGTACAGGAGAGAGGTTATCTTTACAGTACAGGAGAGAGGTTATCTTTACAGTACAGGAGAGAGGTTATCTTTACAGTACAGGAGAGAGGTTATCTTTACAGTACACGGGAGAAGTTGTCTTTACAGTACAGGAGAGAGGTTATCTTTACAGTACACGGGAGAAGTTGTCTTTACAGTACAGGAGAGAGGTTATACAGTACAGGAGAGAGGTTATCTTTACAGTACAGGAGAGAGATTATCTTTACAGTACAGGAGAGAGGTTATCTTTACAGTACACGGGAGAAGTTGTCTTTACAGTACAGGAGAGAGGTTATACAGTACAGGAGAGAGGTTATCTTTACAGTACAGGAGAGAGGTTATCTTTATAGTACAGGAGAGAGATTATCTTTACAGTACAGGAGAGAGATTATCTTTACAGTACAGGAGAGAGGTTATCTTTGTTTTGATATTCTGAATACAAGGAATTCCTGCCATGGTCACACGCACAGGGTTCTCTCTCTCTCGATCCCTCTCTCTCACTCTCTCTCTCTCGATCCCTCTCTCTCTCTCTCTCACACTCTGTGGCCTCTCTTTTCAACCTCCTGTTTTTGGAGGGAAAACTCCTTCTCTTTGTGTCATTGTGTTCCATTTTCAGGACGTCACATTCCACCAAACCTGTGACCACCTCCGACTCACTAGCTCTCTTTCCCTCCTCGGGATCCTGTGTGTGTGTGTGTGTGTGTGTGTGTGTGTGTGTGTGTGTGTGTGTGTGTGTGTGTGTGTGTGTGTGTGTGTGTGTGTGTGTGTTTGGGGCCACATTTCAACGTGTGTGTGTATTACCTAGCTAGATAAAGCTGTGCCCATGTCCACTCAGGGAGGTCCTTCTCTCAATTGCTCTCTCGTTCTCTGTCCCCCTGTCCATCGCTCTCTCCTTTTCATTCTTTCTGGGGGTGAATAAAGGAGACATTTTCAGTGTGAAGAGGAGCGTGTAATGTCCTGTGTGACCCCCCCCGAGACAGAGCAGACCACCACGGCAGCCACATCACCAATGAGACGGTGTGTTAGATCCGTGTGTCTGTAGTTCTGTGTGTGTGTGTGGGATGTGTATTGAACAGACTGTGATTGTTAATCTTCAGGTTGTTATAGCCACAATGACTGTGGAATCTGTAGTTGGAGAGGGGTCCTGCACAGAGACAGAGGGGAGGACACTGGATGGATGCATGACCTTTTGGTGAGGAGTCCTCACAGCCAGCAGTCTGTCAGTTGCTTTTGTATTGCTTTGTCCTGTATCCCCTCTAGCAGCAGCTGGTGAAGCTACTCCCACTGCAGTCTCAGCAGGAAGTAGAGATGGCCAGAGACACATCCCAAAGGTTGTTCTTTTACACATATCCTGAATAAAGTTAGTTATTATAGCAACTCATGGAATGTTGGAAAGAGAAGGTGTTAAATATATTTTGCAGGGCCATGTATTGGCGTATTATAAATGTGTTATATATCAAGTGCTATAGATAGATTCCAGTAGTTTGCTGTTGCTATGACCATAAGAGTTGACAAGACCACACAATCTGTGACCAGGCTAGAGTCCTAACCAGTTAAATCAACTGGATGTGGATTAAGGCAGCCCCCCACACCTCTCTGATTCAGAGGGGTTGGGTTAAATGTGGAAGACACACTTCAGTTGAATGCATTCAGTTGTACAACTGACAACGGGAGTCAGTCCTTCCATGGCATTATTGGGTTAGTCTCTGCCGCCCTCTAGTGTATCTAGCCATTGATTACACTCCAGGTTCTTATTGGCCTGTATTAGCTGTGATGGCCACTGGGGACACATTTACTTTTGTCTCCAGAACATTGTTCCCTCCCTTCTGTCCTCCGTCATTCACTCCCCTCCACAGACATGACAGGAGTGGGCCCTATTTGAATATCTTAGGCCAGGGTTTACTGTGTGGTCCTCTGTAGATCAGTTAGTAGAGCATGGTCCTCTGTAGACCAGTTAGTAGAGCATGGTCCTCTGTAGATCAGTTAGTAGAGCATGGTCCTCTGTAGACCAGTTAGTAGAGCATGGTCCTCTGTAGATCAGTTAGTAGAGCATGGTCCTCTGTAGGCCAGTTAGTAGAGCATGGTCCTCTGTAGACCAGTTAGTAGAGCATGGTCCTCTGTAGACCAGTTAGTAGAGCATGGTCCTCTGTAGACCAGTTAGTAGAGCATGGTCTTCTGTAGACCAGTTAGTAGAGCATGGTCCTCTGTAGACCAGTTAGTAGAGCATGGTCCTCTGTAGACCAGTTAGTAGAGCATGGTCCTCTGTAGACTAGTTGGTAGAGCATGGTCCTCTGTAGACCAGTTAGTAGAGCACGGTCCTCTGTAGACTAGTTGGTAGAGCATGGTCCTCTGTAGACCAGTTAGTAGAGCATGGTCCTCTGTAGATCAGTTAGTAGAGCATGGTCCTCTGTAGGCCAGTTAGTAGAGCATGGTCCTCTGTAGACCAGTTAGTAGAGCATGGTCCTCTGTAGACCAGTTAGTAGAACATGGTCCTCTGTAGACCAGTTAGTAGAGCATGGTCCTCTGTAGACCAGTTAGTAGAGCATGGTCCTCTGTAGACCAGTTAGTAGAGCATGGTTCTCTGTAGACCAGTTAGTAGAGCATGGTCCTCTGTAGACCAGTTAGTAGAGCATGGTCCTCTGTAGACCAGTTAGTAGAGCATGGTCCTCTGTAGACCAGTTAGGAGAGCATGGTCCTCTGTAGACCAGTTAGTAGAGCATGGTCCTCTGTAGATCAGTTAGTAGAGCATGGTCCTCTGTAGACCAGTTAGTAGAGCATGGTCCTCTGTAGACCAGTTAGTAGAGCATGGTCCTCTGTAGACCAGTTAGTAGAGCATGGTCCTCTGTAGACCAGTTAGGAGAGCATGGTCCTCTGTAGACCAGTTAGTAGAGCATGGTCCTCTCTAGACCAGTTAGTAGAGCATGGTCCTCTGTAGACCAGTTAGGAGAGCATGGTCCTCTGTAGACCAGTTAGTAGAGCATGGTCCTCTGTAGATCAGTTAGTAGAGCATGGTCCTCTGTAAATCAGTTAGTAGAGCATGGTCCTCTGTAGACCAGTTAGTAGAGCATGGTCCTCTGTAGACCAGTTAGTAGAGCATGGTCCTCTGTAGACCAGTTAGTAGAGCATGGTCCTCTGTAGACCAGTTAGTAGAGCATGGTCCTCTGTAGACCAGTTAGTAGAGCATGGTCCTCTGTAGATCAGTTAGTAGAGCATGGTCCTCTGTAAATCAGTTAGTAGAGCATGGTCCTCTGTAGACCAGTTAGTAGAGCATGGTCCTCTGTAGACCAGTTAGTAGAGCATGGTCCTCTGTAGACCAGTTAGTAGAGCATGGTCCTCTGTAGATCAGTTAGTAGAGCATGGTCCTCTGTAGATCAGTTGGTAGAGCATGGTCCTCTGTAGACCAGTTAGTAGAGCATGGTCCTCTGTAGATCCGTTGGTAGAGCATGGTCCTCTGTAGACCAGTTAGTAGAGCATGGTCCTCTGTAGACCAGTTAGTAGAGCATGGTCCTCTGTAGATCAGTTAGTAGAGCATGGTCCTCTGTAGATCAGTTAGTAGAACATGGTCCTCTGTAGACCAGTTAGTAGAGCATGGTCCTCTGTAGACCAGTTAGTAGAGCATGGTCCTCTGTAGACCAGTTAGTAGAGCATGGTCCTCTGTAGACCAGTTAGTAGAGCATGGTCCTCTGTAGATCAGTTAGTAGAGCATGGTCCTCTGTAGACCAGTTAGTAGAGCATGGTCCTCTGTAGACCAGTTAGTAGAGCATGGTCCTCTGTAGACCAGTTAGTAGAGCATGGTCCTCTGTAGACCAGTTAGTAGAGCATGGTCCTCTGTAGACCAGTTAGTAGAGCATGGTCCTCTGTAGACCAGTTAGTAGAGCATGGTCCTCTGTAGACCAGTTAGTAGAGCATGGTCCTCTGTAGATCAGTTAGTAGAGCATGGTCCTCTGTAAATCAGTTAGTAGAGCATGGTCCTCTGTAGACCAGTTAGTAGAGCATGGTCCTCTGTAGACCAGTTAGTAGAGCATGGTCCTCTGTAGACCAGTTAGTAGAGCATGGTCCTCTGTAGACCAGTTAGTAGAGCATGGTCCTCTGTAGACCAGTTAGTAGAGCATGGTCCTCTGTAGATCAGTTAGTAGAGCATGGTCCTCTGTAAATCAGTTAGTAGAGCATGGTCCTCTGTAGACCAGTTAGTAGAGCATGGTCCTCTGTAGACCAGTTAGTAGAGCATGGTCCTCTGTAGACCAGTTAGTAGAGCATGGTCCTCTGTAGATCAGTTAGTAGAGCATGGTCCTCTGTAGATCAGTTGGTAGAGCATGGTCCTCTGTAGACCAGTTAGTAGAGCATGGTCCTCTGTAGATCCGTTGGTAGAGCATGGTCCTCTGTAGACCAGTTAGTAGAGCATGGTCCTCTGTAGACCAGTTAGTAGAGCATGGTCCTCTGTAGATCAGTTAGTAGAGCATGGTCCTCTGTAGATCAGTTAGTAGAGCATGGTCCTCTGTAGACCAGTTAGTAGAGCATGGTCCTCTGTAGACCAGTTAGTAGAGCATGGTCCTCTGTAGACCAGTTAGTAGAGCATGGTCCTCTGTAGACCAGTTAGTAGAGCATGGTCCTCTGTAGATCAGTTAGTAGAGCATGGTCCTCTGTAGACCAGTTAGTAGAGCATGGTCCTCTGTAGACCAGTTAGTAGAGCATGGTCCTCTGTAGACCAGTTAGTAGAGCATGGTCCTCTGTAGACCAGTTAGTAGAGCATGGTCCTCTGTAGACCAGTTAGTAGAGCATGGTCCTCTGTAGACCAGTTAGTAGAGCATGGTCCTCTGTAGACCAGTTAGTAGAGCATGGTCCTCTGTAGACCAGTTAGTAGAGCATCCAATTGCAACACATGAATAGTGGGTTCGCTCTCTGACACCACCCGCATGTGTACGTTTTTGTAACTTTAAGTCACTTTCGATCGAAGCTTCTAATAAATGGCATGTATTATTTATTCAGTCCCACTTTCAACAAATTACGACTTATAAATGCTTTATATAGCTTCATAAGCACAACATAAATTACTTTACAAATCTGTAAGCGTATTTATACAAATGGTGTGTAAAGGTTGACAACAATTTCCACTGTAGGTTGAAATGCCAAACGTGACAAAGTGCACTATGGATGTTTATACACCATTTATGGAGTGTGACATAGGCTTCTTTTATTCGTTAAGCATTCAGGTAGTGTTCAAGTTCAGGTTAAAATGTAATTATCTCATGCACAAGTACAGTGAAATTCTTAACTTGCAAGCTGTACCCAACAGTGCAGTAATCAATATCAAAATAGTTGAACTAATAATGAAAAAGATTTGTATATATATATATAATAAAGGAAACATGAGCAATAAGAGAGAGGAAGCTATATACAGGGTCAGTGCTGATACCAGATGTACAATGTGCAGGAATACTGGAGTAGTTTGAGGTAGATATATACATGTGACTGGTAGTAGAATATACATGTAAACAGGGCTGGAAAGTGACTGGTAGTAGAATATACATGTAAACAGGGCTGGAACATGACTGGTAGTAGAATATACATGTAAACAGGGCTGGAACATGACTGGTAGTAGAATATACATGTAAACAGGGCTGGAACATGACTGGTAGTAGAATATACATGTAAACAGGGCTGGAAAGTGACTGGTAGTAGAATATACATGTAAACAGGGCTGGAACATGACTGGTAGTAGAATATACATGTAAACAGGGCTGGAACATGACTGGTAGTAGAATATACATGTAAACAGGGCTGGAACATGACTGGTAGTAGAATATACATGTAAACAGGTCTGGAAAATGACTGGTAGTAGAATATACATGTAAACAGGGCTGGAAACTGACTGGTAGTAGGATATACATGTAAACAGGGCTGGAAAGTGACTGTTAGCAGGATATACATGTAAACAGGGCTGGAAAGTGACTGGTAGCAGGATATACATGTAAACAGGGCTGGAAAGTGACTGTTAGCAGTATATACATGTAAACAGGGCTGGAAAGTGACTGGTAGTAGAATATACATGTAAACAGGGCTGGAAAGTGACTGGTAGTAGAATATACATGTAAACAGGGCTGGAAAGTGACTGTTAGCAGGATATACATGTAAACAGGGCTGGAACATGACTGGTAGTAGAATATACATGTAAACAGGGCTGGAAAGTGATTGGTAGTAGAATATACATGTAAACAGGGCTGGAAAATGACTGGTAGTAGAATATACATGTAAACAGGGCTGAAAGTGACTGGTAGTAGAATTTACATTTAAACAGGGCTGGAAAGTGACTGGTAGTAGAATATACATGTAAACAGGGCTGGAAAATGACTGGTAGTAGTAGGATATACATGTAAACAGGGCTGGAAAATGACTGGTAGTAGTAGGATATACATGTAAACAGGGCTGGAAAGTGACTGTTAGCAGAATATACATGTAAACAGGGCTGGAAAGTGACTGTTAGCAGGATATACATGTAAACAGGGCTGGAAAGTGACTGTTAGCAGGATATACATGTAAACAGGGCTGGAAAGTGACTGGTAGCAGGATATACATGTAAACAGGGCTGGAAAGTGACTGGTAGCAGGATATACATGTAAACAGGGCTGGAAAATGACTGGTAGTAGTAGGATATACATGTAAACAGGGCTGGAAAATGACTGTTAGCAGGATATACATGTAAACAGGGCTGGAACATGACTGGTAGTAGAATATACATGTAAACAGGGCTGGAAAGTGACTGGTAGTAGAATATACATGTAAACAGGGCTGGAAAGTGACTGTTAGCAGGATATACATGTAAACAGGGCTGGAAAGTGACTGTTAGCAGGATATACATGTAAACAGGGCTGGAAAGTGACTGTTAGCAGGATATACATTTAAACAGGGCTGGAAAGTGACTGTTAGCAGGATATACATGTAAACAGGGCTGGAAAGTGACTGGTAGCAGGATATACATGTAAACAGGGCTGGAAAGTGACTGTTAGCAGGATATACATGTAAACAGGACTGGAAATTGACTGTTAGCAGGATATACATGTAAACAGGGCTGGAAAAGGACTGGTAGTAGCAGGATATACATGTAAACAGGGCTGGAACATGACTGGTAGTAGAATATACATGTAAACAGGGCTGGAAAGTGACTGGTAGTAGAATATACATGTAAACAGGGCTGGAAAGTGACTGTTAGCAGGATATACATGTAAACAGGGCTGTAAAATGACTGGTAGTAGAATATACATGTAAACAGGGCTGGAACATGACTGGTAGTAGAATATACATGTAAACAGGGCTGGAAAGTGATTGGTAGTAGAATATACATGTAAACAGGGCTGGAAAATGACTGGTAGTAGAATATACATGTAAACAGGGCTGAAAAGTGACTGGTAGTAGAATTTACATGTAAACAGGGCTGGAAAGTGACTGGTAGTAGAATATACATGTAAACAGGGCTGGAAAATGACTGGTAGTAGAATATACATGTAAACAGGGCTGGAAAATGACTGGTAGTAGAATTTACATGTAAACAGGGCTGGAAAATGACTGGTAGTAGAATATACATGTAAACAGGGCTGGAAAGTGACTGGTAGTAGTAGGATATACATGTAAACAGGGCTGGAAAATGACTGGTAGTAGAATATACATGTAAACAGGGCTGAAAAGTGACTGGTAGTAGAATATACATGTAAACAGGGCTAGAAAGTGACTGGTAGTAGAATATACATGTAAACAGGGCTGGAGAGTGACTGGTAGTAGTAGGATATACATGTAAACAGGGCTGAAAAGTGACTGATAGTAGAATATACATGTAAACAGGGCTAGAAAGTGACTGGTAGTAGAATATACATGTAAATAGGGCTGGAGAGTGACTGGTAGTAGTAGGATATACATGTAAACAGGGCTGAAAAGTGACTGTTAGCAGGATATACATGTAAACAGGGCTGGAACATGACTGGTAGTAGACTATACATTTAAACAGGGCTAGAAAGTGACTGGTAGTAGAATATACATGTAAACAGGGCTGGAACATGACTGGTAGTAGAATATACATGTAAACAGGGCTAGAAAGTGACTGGTAGTAGAATATACATGTAAACAGGGCTGGAAAATGACTGGTAGTAGTAGGATATACATGTAAACAGGGCTGGAACATGACTGGTAGTAGAATATACATGTAAACAGGGCTAGAAAGTGACTGGTAGTAGAATATACATGTAAACAGGGCTGGAAAATGACTGGTAGTAGTAGGATATACATGTAAACAGGGCTGGAAAGTGACTGGTAGTAGAATATACATGTAAACAGGGCTGGAAAGTGACTGGTAGTAGAATATACATGTAAACAGGGCTGGAAAGTGACTGTTAGCAGGATATACATGTAAACAGGGCTGGAACATGACTGGTAGTAGAATATACATGTAAACAGGGCTGGAAAGTGATTGGTAGTAGAATATACATGTAAACAGGGCTGGAAAATGACTGGTAGTAGAATATACATGAAAACAGGGCTGAAAGTGACTGGTAGTAGAATTTACATTTAAACAGGGCTGGAAAGTGACTGGTAGTAGAATATACATGTAAACAGGGCTGGAAAATGACTGGTAGTAGTAGGATATACATGTAAACAGGGCTGGAAAATGACTGGTAGTAGTAGGATATACATGTAAACAGGGCTGGAAAGTGACTGTTAGCAGAATATACATGTAAACAGGGCTGGAAAGTGACTGTTAGCAGGATATACATGTAAACAGGGCTGGAAAGTGACTGTTAGCAGGATATACATGTAAACAGGGCTGGAAAGTGACTGGTAGCAGGATATACATGTAAACAGGGCTGGAAAGTGACTGGTAGCAGGATATACATGTAAACAGGGCTGGAAAATGACTGGTAGTAGTAGGATATACATGTAAACAGGGCTGGAAAATGACTGTTAGCAGGATATACATGTAAACAGGGCTGGAACATGACTGGTAGTAGAATATACATGTAAACAGGGCTGGAAAGTGACTGGTAGTAGAATATACATGTAAACAGGGCTGGAAAGTGACTGTTAGCAGGATATACATGTAAACAGGGCTGGAAAGTGACTGTTAGCAGGATATACATGTAAACAGGGCTGGAAAGTGACTGGTAGCAGGATATACATGTAAACAGGGCTGGAAAGTGACTGTTAGCAGGATATACATGTAAACAGGGCTGGAAAGTGACTGTTAGCAGGATATACATGTAAACAGGGCTGGAAAGTGACTGGTAGCAGGATATACATGTAAACAGGGCTGGAAAGTGACTGTTAGCAGGATATACATGTAAACAGGACTGGAAAGTGACTGTTAGCAGGATATACATGTAAACAGGGCTGGAAAAGGACTGGTAGTAGCAGGATATACATGTAAACAGGGCTGGAACATGACTGGTAGTAGAATATACATGGAAACAGGGCTGGAAAGTGACTGGTAGTAGAATATACATGTAAACAGGGCTGGAAAGTGACTGTTAGCAGGATATACATGTAAACAGGGCTGGAAAATGACTGGTAGTAGAATATACATGTAAACAGGGCTGGAAAATGACTGGTAGTAGAATATACATGTAAACAGGGCTGGAAAATGACTGGTAGTAGAATTTACATGTAAACATGGCTGGAAAATGACTGGTAGTAGAATATACATGTAAACAGGGCTGGAAAGTGACTGGTAGTAGTAGGATATACATGTAAACAGGGCTGGAAAATGACTGGTAGTAGCAGGATATACATGTAAACAGGGCTGGAACATGACTGGTAGTAGAATATACATGTAAACAGGGCTGGAAAGTGACTGGTAGTAGAATATACATGTAAACAGGGCTGGAAAGTGACTGTTAGCAGGATATACATGTAAACAGGGCTGGAAAGTGACTGTTAGCAGGATATACATGTAAACAGGGCTGGAAAGTGACTGGTAGCAGGATATACATGTAAACAGGGCTGGAAAGTGACTGTTAGCAGGATATACATGTAAACAGGACTGGAAAGTGACTGTTAGCAGGATATACATGTAAACAGGGCTGGAAAAGGACTGGTAGTAGCAGGATATACATGTAAACAGGGCTGGAACATGACTGGTAGTAGAATATACATGTAAACAGGGCTGGAAAGTGACTGGTAGTAGAATATACATGTAAACAGGGCTGGAAAGTGACTGTTAGCAGGATATACATGTAAACAGGGCTGGAAAATGACTGGTAGTAGAATTTACATGTAAACAGGGCTGGAAAATGACTGGTAGTAGAATTTACATGTAAACAGGGCTGGAAAGTGACTGGTAGTAGTAGGATATACATGTAAACAGGGCTGGAAAATGACTGGTAGTAGAATATACATGTAAACAGGGCTGAAAAGTGACTGGTAGTAGAATATACATGTAAACAGGGCTAGAAAGTGACTGGTAGTAGAATTTACATGTAAACAGGGCTGGAGAGTGACTGGTAGTAGTAGGATATACATGTAAACAGGGCTGGAAAGTGACTGTTAGCAGGATATACATGTAAACAGGACTGGAAAGTGACTGTTAGCAGGATATACATGTAAACAGGGCTGGAAAAGGACTGGTAGTAGCAGGATATACATGTAAACAGGGCTGGAAAATGACTGGTAGTAGTAGGATATACATGTAAACAGGGCTGGAAAGTGACTGGTAGTAGAATATACATGTAAACAGGGCTGGAAAGTGACTGTTAGCAGGATATACATGTAAACAGGGCTGGAAAATGACTGGTAGTAGAATATACATGTAAACAGGGCTGGAACATGACTGGTAGTAGAATATACATGTAAACAGGGCTGGAAAGTGATTGGTAGTAGAATATACATGTAAACAGGGCTGGAAAATGACTGGTAGTAGAATATACATGTAAACAGGGCTGAAAAGTGACTGGTAGTAGAATTTACATGTAAACAGGGCTGGAAAGTGACTGGTAGTAGAATATACATGTAAACAGGGCTGGAAAATGACTGGTAGTAGAATATACATGTAAACAGGGCTGGAAAATGACTGGTAGTAGAATTTACATGTAAACAGGGCTGGAAAATGACTGGTAGTAGAATATACATGTAAACAGGGCTGGAAAGTGACTGGTAGTAGTAGGATATACATGTAAACAGGGCTGGAAAATGACTGGTAGTAGCAGGATATACATGTAAACAGGGCTGGAACATGACTGGTAGTAGAATATACATGTAAACAGGGCTGGAAAGTGACTGGTAGTAGAATATACATGTAAACAGGGCTGGAAAGTGACTGTTAGCAGGATATACATGTAAACAGGGCTGGAAAATGACTGGTAGTAGAATATACATGTAAACAGGGCTGGAACATGACTGGTAGTAGAATATACATGTAAACAGGGCTGGAAAGTGATTGGTAGTAGAATATACATGTAAACAGGGCTGGAAATGACTGGTAGTAGAATATACATGTAAACAGGGCTGAAAAGTGACTGGTAGTAGAATTTACATGTAAACAGGGCTGGAAAGTGACTGGTAGTAGAATATACATGTAAACAGGGCTGGAAAGTGACTGGTAGTAGTAGGATATACATGTAAACAGGGCTGAAAAGTGACTGGTAGTAGAATATACATGTAAACAGGGCTAGAAAGTGACTGGTAGTAGAATTTACATGTAAACAGGGCTGGAGAGTGACTGGTAGTAGTAGGATATACATGTAAACAGGGCTGGAAAGTGACTGTTAGCAGGATATACATGTAAACAGGTTTGGAACATGACTGGTAGTAGACTATACATTTAAACAGGGCTAGAAAGTGACTGGTAGTAGAATATACATGTAAACAGGGCTGGAACATGACTGGTAGTAGAATATACATGTTAACAGGGCTAGAAAGTGACTGGTAGTAGAAAATACATGTAAACAGGGCTGGAAAATGACTGGTAGTAGTAGGATATACATGTAAACAGGGCTGGAACATGACTGGTAGTAGAATATACATGTAAACAGGGCTAGAAAGTGACTGGTAGTAGAATATACATGTAAACAGGGCTGGAAAATGACTGGTAGTAGTAGGATATACATGTAAACAGGGCTGGAAAGTGACTGGTAGTAGAATATACATGTAAACAGGGCTGGAAAGTGACTGGTAGTAGAATATACATGTAAACAGGGCTGGAAAGTGACTGTTAGCAGGATATACATGTAAACAGGGCTGGAACATGACTGGTAGTAGAATATACATGTAAACAGGGCTGGAAAGTGATTGGTAGTAGAATATACATGTAATCAGGGCTGGAAAATGACTGGTATTAGAATATACATGTAAACAGGGCTGAAAGTGACTGGTAGTAGAATTTACATTTAAACAGGGCTGGAAAGTGACTGGTAGTAGAATATACATGTAAACAGGGCTGGAAAATGACTGGTAGTAGTAGGATATACATGTAAACAGGGCTGGAAAGTGACTGTTAGCAGAATATACATGTAAACAGGGCTGGAAAGTGACTGTTAGCAGGATATACATGTAAACAGGGCTGGAAAGTGACTGTTAGCAGGATATACATGTAAACAGGGCTGGAAAGTGACTGGTAGCAGGATATACATGTAAACAGGGCTGGAAAGTGACTGGTAGCAGGATATACATGTAAACAGGGCTGGAAAATGACTGGTAGTAGTAGGATATACATGTAAACAGGGCTGGAAAATGACTGTTAGCAGGATATACATGTAAACAGGGCTGGAACATGACTGGTAGTAGAATATACATGTAAACAGGGCTGGAAAGTGACTGGTAGTAGAATATACATGTAAACAGGGCTGGAAAGTGACTGTTAGCAGGATATACATGTAAACAGGGCTGGAAAGTGACTGTTAGCAGGATATACATGTAAACAGGGCTGGAAAGTGACTGGTAGCAGGATATACATGTAAACAGGGCTGGAAAGTGACTGTTAGCAGGATATACATGTAAACAGGGCTGGAAAGTGACTGTTAGCAGGATATACATGTAAACAGGGCTGGAAAGTGACTGGTAGCAGGATATACATGTAAACAGGGCTGGAAAGTGACTGTTAGCAGGATATACATGTAAACAGGACTGGAAAGTGACTGTTAGCAGGATATACATGTAAACAGGGCTGGAAAAGGACTGGTAGTAGCAGGATATACATGTAAACAGGGCTGGAACATGACTGGTAGTAGAATATACATGTAAACAGGGCTGGAAAAAGACTGGTAGTAGAATATACATGTAAACAGGGCTGGAAAGTGACTGTTAGCAGGATATACATGTAAACAGGGCTGGAAAATGATTGGTAGTAGAATATACATGTAAACAGGGCTGGAACATGACTGGTAGTAGAATATACATGTAAACAGGGCTGGAAAGTGATTGGTAGTAGAATATACATGTAAACAGGGCTGGAAAATGACTGGTAGTAGAATATACATGTAAACAGGGCTGAAAAGTGACTGGTAGTAGAATTTACATGTAAACAGGGCTGGAAAGTGACTGGTAGTAGAATATACATGTAAACAGGGCTGGAAAATGACTGGTAGTATAATATACATGTAAACAGGGCTGGAAAATGACTGGTAGTAGAATTTACATGTAAACAGGGCTGGAAAATGACTGGTAGTAGAATATACATGTAAACAGGGCTGGAAAGTGACTGGTAGTAGTAGGATATACATGTAAACAGGGCTGGAAAATGACTGTTAGCAGGATATACATGTAAACAGGGCTGGAACATGACTGGTAGTAGAATATACATGTAAACAGGGCTGGAAAGTGACTGGTAGTAGAATATACATGTAAACAGGGCTGGAAAGTGACTGTTAGCAGGATATACATGTAAACAGGGCTGGAAAGTGACTGTTAGCAGGATATACATGTAAACAGGGCTGGAAAGTGACTGGTAGCAGGATATACATGTAAACAGGGCTGGAAAGTGACTGGTAGCAGGATATACATGTAAACAGGGCTGGAAAGTGACTGTTAGCAGGATATACATGTAAACAGGACTGGAAAGTGACTGTTAGCAGGATATACATGTAAACAGGGCTGGAAAAGGACTGGTAGTAGCAGGATATACATGTAAACAGGGCTGGAACATGACTGGTAGTAGAATATACATGTAAACAGGGCTGGAAAGTGACTGGTAGTAGAATATACATGTAAACAGGGCTGGAAAGTGACTGTTAGCACGATATACATGTAAACAGGGCTGGAAAATGACTGGTAGTAGAATATACATGTAAACAGGGCTGGAACATGACTGGTAGTAGAATATACATGTAAACAGGGCTGGAAAGTGATTGGTAGTAGAATATACATGTAAACAGGGCTGGAAAATGACTGGTAGTAGAATATACATATAAACAGGGCTGAAAAGTGACTGGTAGTAGAATTTACATGTAAACAGGGCTGGAAAGTGACTGGTAGTAGAATATACATGTAAACAGGGCTGGAAAATGACTGGTAGTATAATATACATGTAAACAGGGCTGAAAAGTGACTGGTAGTAGAATATACATGTAAACAGGGCTAGAAAGTGACTGGTAGTAGAATATACATGTAAACAGGGCTGGAACATGACTGGTAGTAGAATATACATGTAAACAGGGCTAGAAAGTGACTGGTAGTAGAATATACATGTAAACAGGGCTGGAAAATGACTGGTAGTAGTAGGATATACATGTAAACAGGGCTGGAAAGTGACTGTTAGCAGGATATACATGTAAACAGGTTTGGAACATGACTGGTAGTAGACTATACATTTAAACAGGGCTAGAAAGTGACTGGTAGTAGAATATACATGT
The DNA here is from genome assembly GCF_029448725.1 of Salvelinus fontinalis. Taxonomy (NCBI): domain Eukaryota; kingdom Metazoa; phylum Chordata; class Actinopteri; order Salmoniformes; family Salmonidae; genus Salvelinus; species Salvelinus fontinalis. The sequence continues at coordinate 32,273 of NW_026601388.1, forward strand.
AAACAGGGCTGGAACATGACTGGTAGTAGAATATACATGTTAACAGGGCTAGAAAGTGACTGGTAGTAGAAAATACATGTAAACAGGGCTGGAAAATGACTGGTAGTAGTAGGATATACATGTAAACAGGGCTGGAACATGACTGGTAGTAGAATATACATGTAAACAGGGCTAGAAAGTGACTGGTAGTAGAATATACATGTAAACAGGGCTGGAAAATGACTGGTAGTAGTAGGATATACATGTAAACAGGGCTGGAAAGTGACTGGTAGTAGAATATACATGTAAACAGGGCTGGAAAGTGACTGGTAGTAGAATATACATGTAAACAGGGCTGGAAAGTGACTGTTAGCAGGATATACATGTAAACAGGGCTGGAACATGACTGGTAGTAGAATATACATGTAAACAGGGCTGGAAAGTGATTGGTAGTAGAATATACATGTAATCAGGGCTGGAAAATGACTGGTATTAGAATATACATGTAAACAGGGCTGAAAGTGACTGGTAGTAGAATTTACATTTAAACAGGGCTGGAAAGTGACTGGTAGTAGAATATACATGTAAACAGGGCTGGAAAATGACTGGTAGTAGTAGGATATACATGTAAACAGGGCTGGAAAGTGACTGTTAGCAGAATATACATGTAAACAGGGCTGGAAAGTGACTGTTAGCAGGATATACATGTAAACAGGGCTGGAAAGTGACTGTTAGCAGGATATACATGTAAACAGGGCTGGAAAGTGACTGTTAGCAGGATATACATGTAAACAGGACTGGAAAGTGACTGTTAGCAGGATATACATGTAAACAGGGCTGGAAAAGGACTGGTAGTAGCAGGATATACATGTAAACAGGGCTGGAACATGACTGGTAGTAGAATATACATGTAAACAGGGCTGGAAAAAGACTGGTAGTAGAATATACATGTAAACAGGGCTGGAAAGTGACTGTTAGCAGGATATACATGTAAACAGGGCTGGAAAATGATTGGTAGTAGAATATACATGTAAACAGGGCTGGAACATGACTGGTAGTAGAATATACATGTAAACAGGGCTGGAAAGTGATTGGTAGTAGAATATACATGTAAACAGGGCTGGAAAATGACTGGTAGTAGAATATACATGTAAACAGGGCTGAAAAGTGACTGGTAGTAGAATTTACATGTAAACAGGGCTGGAAAGTGACTGGTAGTAGAATATACATGTAAACAGGGCTGGAAAATGACTGGTAGTATAATATACATGTAAACAGGGCTGGAAAATGACTGGTAGTAGAATTTACATGTAAACAGGGCTGGAAAATGACTGGTAGTAGAATATACATGTAAACAGGGCTGGAAAGTGACTGGTAGTAGTAGGATATACATGTAAACAGGGCTGGAAAATGACTGTTAGCAGGATATACATGTAAACAGGGCTGGAACATGACTGGTAGTAGAATATACATGTAAACAGGGCTGGAAAGTGACTGGTAGTAGAATATACATGTAAACAGGGCTGGAAAGTGACTGTTAGCAGGATATACATGTAAACAGGGCTGGAAAGTGACTGTTAGCAGGATATACATGTAAACAGGGCTGGAAAGTGACTGGTAGCAGGATATACATGTAAACAGGGCTGGAAAGTGACTGGTAGCAGGATATACATGTAAACAGGGCTGGAAAGTGACTGTTAGCAGGATATACATGTAAACAGGACTGGAAAGTGACTGTTAGCAGGATATACATGTAAACAGGGCTGGAAAAGGACTGGTAGTAGCAGGATATACATGTAAACAGGGCTGGAACATGACTGGTAGTAGAATATACATGTAAACAGGGCTGGAAAGTGACTGGTAGTAGAATATACATGTAAACAGGGCTGGAAAGTGACTGTTAGCAGGATATACATGTAAACAGGGCTGGAAAATGACTGGTAGTAGAATATACATGTAAACAGGGCTGGAACATGACTGGTAGTAGAATATACATGTAAACAGGGCTGGAAAGTGATTGGTAGTAGAATATACATGTAAACAGGGCTGGAAAATGACTGGTAGTAGAATATACATATAAACAGGGCTGAAAAGTGACTGGTAGTAGAATTTACATGTAAACAGGGCTGGAAAGTGACTGGTAGTAGAATATACATGTAAACAGGGCTGGAAAATGACTGGTAGTATAATATACATGTAAACAGGGCTGAAAAGTGACTGGTAGTAGAATATACATGTAAACAGGGCTAGAAAGTGACTGGTAGTAGAATATACATGTAAACAGGGCTGGAACATGACTGGTAGTAGAATATACATGTAAACAGGGCTAGAAAGTGACTGGTAGTAGAATATACATGTAAACAGGGCTGGAAAATGACTGGTAGTAGTAGGATATACATGTAAACAGGGCTGGAAAGTGACTGGTAGTAGAATATACATGTAAACGGGGCTGGGAAGTGACTGGTAGTAGAATATACATGTAAACAGGGCTTGAAAGTGACTGGTAGTAGTAGGATATACATGTAAACAGGGCTGGAAAGTGACTGGTAGTAGGATATACATGTAAACAGGGCTGGAAAGTGACTGGTAGTAGGATATACATGTGAACAGGGCTGAATAGTGACTGGTAGTAGAATATACATGTAAACAGGGCTTGAAAGTGACTGGTAGTAGAATATACATGTAAACAGGGCTGGAAAATGACTGTTAGCAGGATTTACATGTAAACAGGACTGGAAAGTGACTGGTAGTAGAATATACATGTAAACAGGGCTGGAAAGTGACTGGTAGTAGAATATACATGTAAACAGGGCTGGAAAGTGACTGGTAGTAGAATATACATGTAAACAGGTTTGGAAAGTGACTGGTAGTAGAATATACATGTAAACAGGGCTGGAAAGTGACTGGTAGTAGAACATACATGTAAACAGGGCTGGAAAATGACTGGTAGTAGAATATACATGTAAACATGGCTGGAACATGACTGGTAGTAGAATATACATGTAAACAGGGCTGGAACATGACTGGTAGTAGAATATACATGTAAACAGGGCTGGAACATGACTGGTAGTAGAATATACATGTAAACAGGGCTGGAAAATGACTGGTAGTAGTAGGATATACATGTAAACAGGGCTGGAAAGGTACCTGTTGTAGGATATACATGTAAACAGTTTTTAATCTAAATACTTTTTGTGGTTATGACATATCTTTCTCCAGACATTCTGTAATGATGTGTGCCATTGATGTGAACAACATTGAGTCCTTGGCTTTGGCTCCCCCTCTGGTGAAATACATTTGTTGCACTGTTTTGACGTTGTTTACAAGGTACAGCCGCTAGGGGCATGATTACATCTCGTTCTTCACAAGGTATATTACCCAATGACTTTTTCACCACTGTGCTTTTAACATGACTTGATTGGAAATGGAATGGGAATGTATTATACCAAAAGTTTTAGTTTCCCATAGTTTTAGAAGCTTGCATAGAGAGTTGTCTCGAGACTTCTGTTGTCTAATGCTTCTCTTGTTTGCACCCCACTTAGGACGTGGCCACAACTGTTAACAATAGGCCACGTCTTTGTAAGACTTTCTGCATGTGTTTTATACTAGTTATCTTGGATCAATGTAAGATAACTATTTCTCACTACATTTTCTGTCCCCTCCTCACCTCCTCTCCTTCATTTCACTGATCTAAAATAATTTACAGGTAAAAGTCGAATGATGAGCTTCCACCGTACTGTTTTTACATCAGGTGGTACAGACATACTTACTTCATCATTGCAATTGTATTACAGAAATTAAGTATTTAATTGCAGCAATTTCTTACTTAGTTTTTGTGTGCAATTGAGACAGAGCCAAGTGGAGTCATTTCATGAGAACCCAGAAATGTTGAAGTGTGTTACCTCCACCACATGGTGGCACTGTTGTCTAAGACTTCTCACAATCTGTAGCCGTCATTTTGGAGAGAAGAGCCCTGCTCTGAAACAGTGTTCTTTGACGTGTTCTCATAGATGTGCCCTCGGAAAACCTAGTTTGATAAGATATTGTGATGTTTTATCACACCTAGTAGCATACTTCTTGTAACAGTTTACAGTGACAACATGGAAAATGTGGAAACATGTTCAGTTGGAGTCCTCTGTGTGTACCAACCCACTTTATGTCCAAACTTCTATTGTCAGACAAATAAGTGTAACCTACTTACATTGCCCTGCAATAGATTAGCATCCTGTCCAAGGGGTGTACCTGTACAGCTGCCTCACACTACAGAAACAGGAGATGGGCTCCTGCTCCTATGAGCCGCCCCGACTCCAACAAACGAAGGCTACTTACTAACGTTGTCATAACATGATCAGACATTAGGAATGTGTCATGACAACAATGACAACTCATGACAACTACAGCAACGACTATCAACAGCTGGAGTTACATGAGCTCAGCTTGGTGGTAGTTGACGAGGTATTTCTGAGCGGTAGTTTGCTACTCGGTGCTCACACACGACATGACACGACAATACAATCTCAATCTTCACCACCAGGGGGCAATGTGGCGCCATGGAATAGATATAGCACCCACCCTGGCAGGGTAAGATATTGCTGTTGCTATAAGGCAGCGCAACTCTGTGATCTGTGGAGTAATGGCTCTAGATTGGCATTGTTTTTCTTCAAAAAGTCACCCTGTTCCCTATGTAGTGCACTACCATGTGACCAGCGCCCATAGGCCGGTGTAGGGAATAGTGTGCCATTTAGAACAACCCTAGGCGGTCATTATTATCTTGTTATTGCCCCTCGTTGAAGCCCATCTCTCTTTGAAGATCAAAGCAGTAGTCTGCCTCTGTGTGTACCGACCCACACAGATAACACATAACCTACAAGTGAACTACAATAAAGTCTACTGTACCACTGTGTACATCTGTCACAGTGTCAGCTTCATATCGTTCTGGTCTATAGAGGCTAATGCCATTCTGCCATAATCTGCTCCCAGATTTGTTTGTGTTGTATAGACAACTCCTATGGTGAGAGGTATAGATGGACGTGGGTGCGGTCGCACAGGACCAGCCAGGTTGGGTCTGTTGGAAGCAGGATATGTTTCTGTGGCACAGGACCAGTCAGGTTGGGTCTGTTGGAAGCAGGATATTTTTCTGTGGCACAGGACCAGTCAGGTTGGGTCTGTTGGAAGCAGGATATGTTTCTGTGGCACAGGACCAGTCAGGTTGGGTCTGTTGGAAGCAGGATATTTTTCTGTGGCACAGG
>NW_026601388.1:40000-54400 GCF_029448725.1 Salvelinus fontinalis
ATGTGGATCAACAACACTCCCGTAGGCTCTTTCCTCAGCCTCCTACCTGACAAAACATGTACAGGCAGACATACTGACAGTCAGTCAGGAGCTGTCTCCTCTGTGGTGCTTTGCTAGATAGTGTTTTCCTAAAGACAGTTTCTCCGGCTTTGTGCGTTAGGCACTTATCAGAAGAAAACAGACCCAAACAGGGAGGGTTGAGCATTTCCTTTCCAATAAGAAACGCTTGTTTTAGTTTTCTGTTGCAAAACCTTTTAAAATGTTTACCCGACATTCATGAACATGACCTTGGTTGTATAATCTATGGTGTGGTGTGGCGGGCACAGTGAGGTAGAGTTCAGGTAGGGAGGGAGGGGAGGGGAGGGAGGGAGGGAGGGAGGGAGGGAGGGAGGGAGGGAGGGAGGGAGGGAGGGGAGGCTGTCAGGTTGTGGATCGTAGTTCAGCCTAACTCCGTCTACTGTTTCTCTGGTTAATCATTCACACTGGGCGTCTGCTCTCCTCCACCAGTCACTGACACACAGACCTCAGGTGTATGGAATGGGCTGGGCTGGCCTGGGACTGTAATATGCTTTACGGCAGGCAGTCAAAGTGCATGTAAACACCATTTATCGATTAGAACCAATATATATACAGTACCAGTCAAAAGTTTGGACACACCTACTCATTCCAGGGTTTTTCTTTATTTTTACTATTTTATTACATTGTAGAATAATAGTGAAGACATCAAAACTATGAAATGACACATGTAAACAGGGCTGGAAATGACTGGTAGTAGAATATACATGTAAACAGGGCTGGATAGTGACTGTTAGCAGGATATACATGTAAACAGGGCTGGAAAGTGACTGTTAGTAGAATATACATGTAAACAGGGCTGGAGAGTGACTGTTAGCAGGATATACAGGTAAACAGGGCTGGAAAGTGACTGTTAGCAGGATATACATGTAAACATGGCTGGAACATGACTGGTAGTAGAATATACATGTAAACAGGGCTGGAACATGACTGGTAGTAGAATATACATGTAAACAGGGCTGGAAAATGACTGGTAGTAGAATATACATGTAAACAGGGCTGAAAAGTGACTGTTATCAGGATATACATGTAAACAGGGCTGGAACATGACTGGTAGTAGAATACACATGTAAACAGGGCTGGAAAATGACTGGTAGTAGAATATACATGTAAACAGGGCTGGAAAGTGACTGTTAGTAGGATATACATGTAAACAGGGCTGGAAAATGACTGGTAGTAGAATATACATGTAAACAGGGCTGGAAAGTGACTGGTAGTAGAATATACATGTAAACAGGGCTGGAAAGTGACTGTTAGTAGGATATACATGTAAACAGGGCTGGAAAGTGACTGTTAGTAGGATATACATGTAAACAGGGCTGGAAAGTGACTGTTAGCAGGATATACATGTACACAGGGCTAGAAAGTGACTGGTAGTAGTAGGATGTACATGTAAACAGGGCTGGAACATGACTGGTAGTAGAATATACATGTAAACAGGGCTGGAAAGTGACTGGTAGTAGTAGGATATACATGTAAACAGGGCTGGAAAGTGACTGTTAACAGGATATACATGTAAACAGGGCGGGAAAGTGACTGGTAGTAGTAGGATGTACATGTAAACAGGGCTGGAAAGTGACTGTTAGCAGGATATACATGTAAACAGGGCTGAAACATGACTGGTAGTAGAATATACATGTAAACAGGGCGGGAAAGTGACTGGTAGCAGGATATACATGTAAACAGGGCGGGAAAGTGACTGGTAGCAGGATATACATGTAAACAGGACGGGAAAGTGACTGTTAACAGGATATACATGTAAACAGGGCGGGAAAGTGACTGGTAGCAGGATATACATGTAAACAGGGCTGGAAAGTGACTGGTAGCAGGATATACATGTAAACAGGGCTGGAAAATGACTGGTAGTAGAATATACATGTAAACAGGGCTGGAAAGTGACTGGTAGTAGAATATACATATAAACAGGGCTGGAACATGACTGGTAGTAGGGTATACATGTAAACAGGGCTGGAACATGACTGGTAGTAGAATATACATGTAAACAGGGCTGGAACGTGACTGGTAGTAGAATATACATATAAACAGGGTTGGAACATGACTGGTAGTAGGATATACATGTAAACAGGGCTGGAACATGACTGGTAGTAGAATATACATGTAAACAGGGCTGGAACATGACTGGTAGTAGAATATACATGTAAACAGGGCTGGAAAGTGACTGGTAGTAGAACATACATGTAAACAGGGCGGGAACATGACTGGTAGTAGAATATACATGTAAACAGGGCTGAAAAGTGACTGTTAGCAGGATATACATGTAAACAGGGCTATAAAGTGACTGGTAGTAGAACATACATGTAAACAGGGCGGGAACATGACTGGTAGTAGAATGTACATGTAAACAGGGCTGGAAAGTGACTGTTAGCAGGATATACATGTAAACAGGGCTGGAAAGTGACTGTTAGCAGGATATACATGTAAACAGGGCTGGAAAGTGACTGTTAGCAGGATATACATGTAAACAGGACTGGAAAATGACTGTTAGCAGGATATACATGTAAACAGGGCTGGATAATGACTGGTAGTAGAATATACATGTAAACAGGGCTGGAACATGACTGGTAGTAGAATATACATGTAAACAGGGCTGGAAGTGACTGGTAGTAGAATATACATGTAAACAGGGCTGGAAAATGACTGTTAGCAGGATATACATGTAAACAGGGTTGGAAAATGACTGTTAGCAGGATATACATGTAAACAGGGTTGGAAAATGACTGGTAGTAGAATATACATGTAAACAGGGCTGGGAACTGACTGGTAGTAGGATATACATGTAAACAGGGCGGGAACATGACTGGTAGTAGAATATACATGTAAACAGGGCTGGGAACTGACTGGTAGTAGAATATACATGTAAACAGGGCTGGAAAGTGACTGTTTGCAGGATATACATGTAAACAGGGTTGGAAAATGACTGGTAGTACAATATACATGTAAACAGGGCTGGGAACTGACTGGTAGTAGGATATACATGTAAACAGGGCGGGAACATGACTGGTAGTAGAATATACATGTAAACAGGGCTGGAACATGACTGGTAGTAGAATATACATGAAACAGGGCTGGGAACTGACTGGTAGTAGAATATACATGTAAACAGGGCGGGAACATGACTGTTAGCAGGATATACATGTAAACAGGGCTGGAACATGACTGGTAGTAGGATATACATGTAAACAGGGCGGGAAAGTGACTGTTAGCAGGATATACATGTAAACAGGGCGGGAAAGTGACTGTTAGTAGGATATACATGTAAACAGGGCTGGAAAGTGACTGTTAGCAGGATATACATGTAAACAGGGCTGGAAAGTGACTGTTAGCAGGATATACATGTAAACAGGACTGGAAAATGACTGTTAGCAGGATATCCATGTAAACAGGGCTGGAAAATGACTGGTAGTAGAATATACATGTAAACAGGGCTGGAACATGACTGGTAGTAGAATATACATGTAAACAGGGCTGGAAGTGACTGGTAGTAGAATATACATGTAAACAGGGCTGGAAAATGACTGTTAGCAGGATATACATGTAAACAGGGTTGGAAAATGACTGTTAGCAGGATATACATGTAAACAGGGTTGGAAAATGACTGGTAGTAGAATATACATGTAAACAGGGCTGGGAACTGACTGGTAGTAGGATATACATGTAAACAGGGCGGGAACATGACTGGTAGTAGAATATACATGTAAACAGGGCTGGGAACTGACTGGTAGTAGAATATACATGTAAACAGGGCTGGAAAGTGACTGTTTGCAGGATATACATGTAAACAGGGTTGGAAAATGACTGGTAGTAGAATATACATGTAAACAGGGCTGGGAACTGACTGGTAGTAGGATATACATGTAAACAGGGCGGGAACATGACTGGTAGTAGAATATACATGTAAACAGGGCGGGAACATGACTGGTAGTAGAATATACATGTAAACAGGGCGGGAACATGACTGGTAGTAGAATATACATGTAAACAGGGCTGGAACATGACTGGTAGTAGAATATACATGTAAACAGGGCTGGAACATGACTGGTAGTAGAATATACATGTAAACAGGGCTGGAACATGACTGGTAGTAGGATATACATGTAAACAGGGCTGGAAAGTGACTGTTAGCAGGATATACATGTAAACAGGGCTGGAAAGTGACTGTTAGCAGGATATACATGTAAACAGGGCTGGAACATGACTGGTAGTAGGATATACATGTAAACAGGGCGGGAAAGTGACTGTTAGCAGGATATACATGTAAACAGGGCGGGAAAGTGACTGTTAGCAGGATATACATGTAAACAGGGCTGGAACATGACTGGTAGTAGGATATACATGTAAACAGGGCTGGAAAGTGACTGTTAGCAGGATATACATGTAAACAGGGCGGGAAAGTGACTGTTAGCAGGATATACATGTAAACAGGGCTGGAAAGTGACTGTTAGCAGGATATACATGTAAACAGGGCTGGAAAGTGACTGTTAGCAGGATATACATGTAAACAGGGCTGCAAAGTGGCTGTTAGCAGGATATACATGTAAACAGGGCTGAAAAGTGACTGTTAGCAAGATTTACATGTAAACAGGGCTGCAAAGTGGCTGTTAGCAGGATATACATGTAAACAGGGCGGGAAAGTGACTGTTAGCAGGATATACATGTAAACAGGGCGGGAAAGTGACTGTTAGCAGGATATACATGTAAACAGGGCGGGAAAGTGACTGTTAGCAGGATATACATGTAAACAGGGTGGGAAAGTGACTGTTAGCAGGATATACATGTAAACAGGGCTGGAAAGTGACTGTTAGCAGGATATACATGTAAACAGGGCTGGAAAGTGACTGTTAGCAGGATATACATGTAAACAGGGCTGAAAAGTGACTGTTAGCAAGATTTACATGTAAACAGGGCTGCAAAGTGGCTGTTAGCAGGATATACATGTAAACAGGGCTGGAAAATGACTGGTAGTAGAATATACATGTAAACAGGGCTGGTGTAACGGATGTGAAATGGCTAGCTAGTTAGCGGGTGCGCGCTAGTAGCATTTCAATCAGTTACGTCACTTGCTCTGAGACTTAAGTAGTGTTGCCCCTTGCTTTGCAGAGGCCGTGGCTTTTGTGGAGCGATGGGTAACGCTGCTTCGTGGGCGACTGTTGTCGATGTGTGCAGAGGGTCCCTGGTTCGCGCCCGTGTCGGGGCGAGGGGACGGTTTAAAGTTATACTGTTACATTGGTGCCGTGACCCGGATCACTGGTTGCTGCGGAAAAAGGAGGAGGTTGAAAGGGGGGTGAGTGTAACGGATGTGAAATGGCTAGCTAGTTAGCGGGTGCGCGCTAGTAGCATTTCAATCAGTTACGTCACTTGCTCTGAGACTTAAGTAGTGTTGCCCCTTGCTTTGCAGAGGCCGTGGCTTTTGTGGAGCGATGGGTAACGCTGCTTCGTGGGCGACTGTTGTCGATGTGTGCAGAGGGTCCCTGGTTCGCGCCCGTGTCGGGGCGAGGGGACGGTTTAAAGTTATACTGTTACACTGGGAACTGACTGGTAGTAGAATATACATGTAAACAGGGCTGGAAAGTGACTGTTAGCAGGATATACATGTAAACAGGGTTGGAAAATGACTGGTAGTAGAATATACATGTAAACAGGGCTGGAACATGACTGGTAGTAGGATATACATGTAAACAGGGCGGGAACATGACTGGTAGTAGAATATACATGTAAACAGGGCTAGAACATGACTGGTAGTAGAATATACATGTAAACAGGGCTGGAAAGTGACAGGTAGTAGACTATACATGTAAACAGGGCTGGAAAGTGACTGTTATCAGGATATACATGTAAACAGGGCTGGAAAGTGACTGGTAGTAGAATATACATGTAAACAGGGCTGAAACATGACTGGTAGTAGAATATACATGTAAACAGGACTGGAAAGTGACTGTTATCAGGATATACATGTAAACAGGGCTGGAAAGTGACTGGTAGAAGGATATACATGTAAACAGGGCTGGAAAGTGACTGTTAGCAGGATATACATGTAAACAGGGCTGGAAAGTGACTGTTAGCAGGATATACATGTAAACAGGGCTGTAACATGACTGGTAGTAGGATATACATGTAAACAGGGTTGGAAAATGACTGTTAGCAGGATATACATGTAAACAGGGCTGGAACATGACTGGTAGTAGGATATACATGTAAACAGGGCTGGAACATGACTGGTAGTAGAATATACATGTAAACAGGGCTGGAAAGTGACAGGTAGTAGACTATACATGTAAACAGGGCTGGAAAGTGACTGTTATCAGGATATACATGTAAACAGGGCTGGAAAGTGACTGGTAGTAGAATATACATGTAAACAGGGCTGAAACATGACTGGTAGTAGAATATACATGTAAACAGGACTGGAAAGTGACTGTTATCAGGATATACATGTAAACAGGGCTGGAAAGTGACTGGTAGAAGGATATACATGTAAACAGGGCTGGAAAGTGACTGTTAGCAGGATATACATGTAAACAGGGCTGGAAAGTGACTGTTAGCAGGATATACATGTAAACAGGGCTGGAACATGACTGGTAGTAGGATATACATGTAAACAGGGTTGGAAAATGACTGTTAGCAGGATATACATGTAAACAGGACTGGAACATGACTGGTAGTAGAATATACATGTAAACAGGGCTGGAAAGTGACTGTTAGCAGGATATACATGTAAACAGGGTGGGAAAGTGACTGTTAGCAGGATATACATGTAAACAGGGCTGGAAAGTGACTGTTAGCAGGATATACATGTAAACAGGGCTGGAAAGTGACTGTTAGCAGGATATACATGTAAACAGGGCTGAAAAGTGACTGTTAGCAAGATTTACATGTAAACAGGGCTGCAAAGTGGCTGTTAGCAGGATATACATGTAAACAGGGCTGGAAAATGACTGGTAGTAGAATATACATGTAAACAGGGCTGGTGTAACGGATGTGAAATGGCTAGCTAGTTAGCGGGTGCGCGCTAGTAGCATTTCAATCAGTTACGTCACTTGCTCTGAGACTTAAGTAGTGTTGCCCCTTGCTTTGCAGAGGCCGTGGCTTTTGTGGAGCGATGGGTAACGCTGCTTCGTGGGCGACTGTTGTCGATGTGTGCAGAGGGTCCCTGGTTCGCGCCCGTGTCGGGGCGAGGGGACGGTTTAAAGTTATACTGTTACATTGGTGCCGTGACCCGGATCACTGGTTGCTGCGGAAAAAGGAGGAGGTTGAAAGGGGGGTGAGTGTAACGGATGTGAAATGGCTAGCTAGTTAGCGGGTGCGCGCTAGTAGCATTTCAATCAGTTACGTCACTTGCTCTGAGACTTAAGTAGTGTTGCCCCTTGCTTTGCAGAGGCCGTGGCTTTTGTGGAGCGATGGGTAACGCTGCTTCGTGGGCGACTGTTGTCGATGTGTGCAGAGGGTCCCTGGTTCGCGCCCGTGTCGGGGCGAGGGGACGATTTAAAGTTATACTGTTACACTGGGAACTGACTGGTAGTAGAATATACATGTAAACAGGGCTGGAAAGTGACTGTTAGCAGGATATACATGTAAACAGGGTTGGAAAATGACTGGTAGTAGAATATACATGTAAACAGGGCTGGAACATGACTGGTAGTAGGATATACATGTAAACAGGGCGGGAACATGACTGGTAGTAGAATATACATGTAAACAGGGCTAGAACATGACTGGTAGTAGAATATACATGTAAACAGGGCTGGAAAGTGACAGGTAGTAGACTATACATGTAAACAGGGCTGGAAAGTGACTGTTATCAGGATATACATGTAAACAGGGCTGGAAAGTGACTGGTAGTAGAATATACATGTAAACAGGGCTGAAACATGACTGGTAGTAGAATATACATGTAAACAGGACTGGAAAGTGACTGTTATCAGGATATACATGTAAACAGGGCTGGAAAGTGACTGGTAGAAGGATATACATGTAAACAGGGCTGGAAAGTGACTGTTAGCAGGATATACATGTAAACAGGGCTGGAAAGTGACTGTTAGCAGGATATACATGTAAACAGGGCTGTAACATGACTGGTAGTAGGATATACATGTAAACAGGGTTGGAAAATGACTGTTAGCAGGATATACATGTAAACAGGGCTGGAACATGACTGGTAGTAGGATATACATGTAAACAGGGCTGGAACATGACTGGTAGTAGAATATACATGTAAACAGGGCTGGAAAGTGACAGGTAGTAGACTATACATGTAAACAGGGCTGGAAAGTGACTGTTATCAGGATATACATGTAAACAGGGCTGGAAAGTGACTGGTAGTAGAATATACATGTAAACAGGGCTGAAACATGACTGGTAGTAGAATATACATGTAAACAGGACTGGAAAGTGACTGTTATCAGGATATACATGTAAACAGGGCTGGAAAGTGACTGGTAGAAGGATATACATGTAAACAGGGCTGGAAAGTGACTGTTAGCAGGATATACATGTAAACAGGGCTGGAAAGTGACTGTTAGCAGGATATACATGTAAACAGGGCTGGAACATGACTGGTAGTAGGATATACATGTAAACAGGGTTGGAAAATGACTGTTAGCAGGATATACATGTAAACAGGACTGGAACATGACTGGTAGTAGAATATACATGTAAACAGGGCTGGAAAGTGACTGTTAGCAGGATATACATGTAAACAGGGCTGGAACATGACTGGTAGTAGGATATACATGTAAACAGGGCTGGAACATGACTGGTAGTAGAATATACATGTAAACAGGGCTGGAAAGTGACTGTTAGCAGGATATACATGTAAACAGGGCTGGAACATGACTGGTAGTAGAATATACATGTAAACAGGGCTGGAAAGTGACTGTTAGCAGGATATACATGTAAACAGGGCTGGAACATGACTGGTAGTAGGATATACATGTAAACAGGGCTGGAACATGACTGGTAGTAGGATATACATGTAAACAGGGCTGGAACATGACTGGTAGTAGAATATACATGTAAACAGGGCTGGAACATGACTGGTAGTAGAATTTACATGTAAACAGGGCTGGAAAGTGACTGGTAGTAGAATGTACATATAAACAGGGCTGGAAAGTGACTGGTAGTAGAATGTACATGTAAACAGGGCTGGAAAGTGACTGGTAGTAGAATGTACATATAAACAGGGCTGGAAAGTGACTGGTAGTAGAATATACATGTAAACAGGGCTGGAACATGACTGGTAGTAGAATTTACATGTAAACAGGGCTGGAAAGTGACTGGTAGTAGAATGTACATGTAAACAGGGCTGGAAAGTGACTGGTAGTAGAATATACATGTAAACAGGGCTGGAAAGTGACTGGTAGTAGAATGTACATTTAACAGGGCGGGAAAGTGACTGGTAGTAGAATATACATGTAAACAGGGGTGGAAAGTGACTGGTAGTAGAATATACATGTAAACAGGGCTTAAAAGTGACTGTTAGCAGGATATACATGTAAACAGGGCTGGAAAGTGACTGGTAGTAGAATGTACATGTAAACAGGGCTGGAAAGTGACTGTTAGCAGGATATACATGTAAACAGGGCTGGAAAGTGACTGTTAGCAGGATATACATGTAAACAGGGCTGGAAAGTGACTGTTAGCAGGATATACATGTAAACAGGGCTGGAAAGTGATTGGTAGTAGAATATACATGTAAACAGGGCTGGAAAGTGACTGGTAGTAGAATATACATGTAAACAGGGCTGGAAAGTGACTGGTAGTAGAATATACATGTAAACAGGGCTGGAAAGTGACTGTTAGCAGGATATACATGTAAACAGGACGGTAAAGTGACTGGTAGTAGAATATACATGTAAACAGGGCGGGAAAGTGACTGGTAGTAGAATATACATGTAAACAGGGCTGGAAAGTGACTGTTAGCAGGATATACATGTAAACAGGGCTGGAAAGTGACTGTTAGCAGTATATACATGTAAACAGGGCTGGAGAGTGACTGTTAGCAGGATATACATGTAAACAGGGCTGGAAAGTGACTGTTAGCAAGATTTACATATAAACAGGGCTGGAAAGTGACTGTTAGCAAGATTTATATGTAAACAGGGCTGGAAAGTGACTGGTAGTAGAATATACATGTAAACAGGGCTGGGAAGTGACTGGTAGTAGGATATACATGTAAACAGGGCGGGGAACATGACTGGTAGTAGAATATACATGTAAACAGGGCTGGAACATGACTGGTAGTAGAATATACATGTAAACAGGGCGGGAACATGACTGGTAGTAGAATATACATGTAAACAGGGCGGGAACATGACTGGTAGTAGAATATACATGTAAACAGGGCTGAAAAGTGACTGGTAGTAAATAGTACCCGCAAAACACCAGTTTCAACGTCAACAGGCGACGCGACTCCGGGATGAGTTGTTGCAAAGTTCATTAGTTGCAAAGTAAAAGCCATATCTCAGACTGGCCAATTAAAATAAAAGATTAAGATGGGCAAAAGAACACAGACACTGGACAGACGAACTCTGCCTAGAGGGCTAGCATCCCGGAGTCGCCTCTTCACTGTTGACATTGAGACTGGTGTTTTGCAGGTACTATAAAATGAAGCTGTCATTTGAGGACTTGTGAGGTGTCTGTTTGTCAAACTAGACACTCTAATGTACTTGTCCTCTTGCTCAGTTGTGCACCGGGGCCTCCCAGAGTTTGCGCTGTTCTGTGAAGGGAGTAGTACACAGCGTTGTATGAGATCTTCAGTTTCTTGGCAATTTCTCACATGGAATATCCATCATTTCTCAGAACAAGAATAGACTGACGAGTTTCAGAAGAAAGGTCTTTGTTTCTGGCTATTTTGAGCCTGTAATCGAACCCACAAATCCTGATGCTCCAGATACTCAACTAGTCTAAAGAATGCCAGTTTTATTGGTTCTTTAATCAGAACAACAGTTTTCAGCTGTGCTAACATAATTGCAAAAGGGTTTTCTAATGATCAATTAGCCTTTTAAAATGATAAACTTGGATAAGCTAACACAACGTGCCATTGGAACACGGGAGTGATGGTTGCTGATAATGGGCCTCTGTACGCCTATGTAGATATTCCATTAAAATTCTGCCGTTTCCAGCTACAATAGTCATTTACAACATTAACAATGTCTACACTGTATTTCTGATCAATTTGATGTTATTTTAATGGACCAAAAAAAACATTATTTCAAAAACAAGGACATTTCTAAGTGACCCCAAACTTTTGAATGGTAGTGTGTATATATATATTTACTGTCCTTTCTTATATATCCTACTGTATATATAGCACAGACACTTATTCCTTATGACTTATTTTTTGACTGTATTTTTTTGCCGTTGATGAATTTGTTATTCAATGTGTTTCTATTGATATAGTAGTAAAAGCCAAATTCAATATTTTATTTTGATACCTAAAGGGGTCCTAAAATTCAAAATCAAATATCTAAGTGACCCAACCCCCCAAGAGGCTGTACTTCCAGTCCATCCCTTACACCAGATCATCAGCAGCCCCAAATGAGGTGCACATGTGTGGGTTGAGGACAGCTGTGAAGCAGGGCATCCTTAAAGGCCTTGTGGATATGTGCACACAGCCTCTTGTATGAATGCACGAACACACACACCACACACACACACACACTAAGACACACACAGCGAGGTGGTTAGTGGTGGTGTGGGTGTGTTACTCCAGCGTGGTGTAAGCAAGGGACCGTTTGTGTGAGGTGGATATGTGTGTTTGCGTGTGTGTGTGTGTGTGTGTGTGTGTGTGTGTTCCCACTGTGTTTGCAAAGCCTGAACTCCTCCTCTGTAAACTCTGCTAGCCTCTCTTCTCCTCTTCCACAGATCTCCCTCTGCTGCTGCTACACAGAAACTCCTTTAACTAAATCCACATATGTATTCACTCTTCAACCCACAATCCAGAGGATTTCGGTATTTCAAACCTGCTATGAAAACAGGAAAGTCCACATGAAAAAAATAAGTGTATATTAGACATTTATAAAAGCTGTTTTTACTGTATTAATTGTGCTTTACTACCTCGGCTAGGGCAGTTAAACACAGGGTGGTATTACAGTGTGATAGTGGCCTCAGGGAGGATTGACTGTGGAGCTTGTGGTAGTACAGGCTGGGTGGAGGGTCCTACAGGCCCTATGGCTGGGTGGAGGGTCCTACAGGCCCTATGGCTGGGTGGAGGGTCCTACAGGCCCTATGGCTGGGTGGAGGTTCCTACAGGCCCTATGGCTGGATGGAGGGTCCTACAGGCCCTATGGCTGGGTGGAGGGTCCTACAGGCCCTATGGCTGGGTGGAGGTTCCTACAGGCCCTATGGCTGGGTGGAGGGTCCTACAGGCTCTATGGCTGGGTGGAGGTTCCTACAGGCCCTATGGCTGGGTGGAGGGTCCTACAGGCCCTATGGCTGGGTGGAGGTTCCTACAGGCCCTATGGATGGGTGGAGGGTCCTACAGGCCCTATGGCTGGGTGGAGGGTCCTACAGGCCCTATGGCTGGGTGGAGGTTCCTACAGGCCCTATGGCTGGGTGGAGGTTCTTACAGGCCCTATGGCTGGGTGGAGGGTCCTACAGGCCCTATGGCTGGGTGGAGGGTCCTACAGGCCCTATGGCTGGGTGGAGGGTCCTACAGGCCCTATGGCTGGGTGGAGGGTCCTACAGGCCCTATGGCTGGGTGGAGGGTCCTACAGGCCCTATGGCTGGGTGGAGGGTCCTACAGGCCCTATGGCTGGGTGGAGGGTCCTTACAGGTCCTATGGCTGGGTGGAGGGTCCTACTGGCCCTATGGCTGGGTGGAGGGTCCTACTGGCCCTATGGCTGGGTGGAGGGTCCTACAGGCCCTATGGCTGGGTGGAGGGTCCTACAGGCCCTATGGCTGGGTGGAGGTTCCTACAGGCCCTATGGCTGGGTGGAGGTTCCTACAGGCCCTATGGCTGGGTGGAGGGTCCTACAGGCCATATGGCTGGGTGGAGGGTCCTACAGGCCATATGGCTGGGTGGAGGGTCCTACAGGCCCTATGGCTGGGTGGAGGATCCTACAGGCCCTATGGCTGGGTGGAGGTTCCTACAGGCCCTATGGCTGGGTGGAGGGTCCTACAGGCCCTATGGCTGGGTGGAGGGTCCTACAGGCCCCATGTGAGGGTCATGCTTTTCCATTCCTCTTCAAAACTCTGGCACCACAAATTGGACGTTGGACTGGTAGTGTTCTGGAGCGGAGCTGGGAAGTGGGTCTGGAGAGAGAGAAAAGTCAGATGGAGAAGTTGAGGGAGATCAATATCTAGAAATAAAGAGAGGGAGAGAAAATGAATGAACAAACGAACTAGGGTGAGAAGGACTAAATGAGAGAAGAGAAAAGAGTATCTCTCCAAGATTCTGGAAAATGTGAGTGCGGCGGTCCGAGGCTCTAGGGATTGCTCGTGGCCCGCTTCCCCTGCGTTTAGCTGCCAGCTTATCGACTTTAACGACACAAGTGAAGTCCCTGTGTGCTCTGGGGTCTCTGAGTCCTCCACGCCCGCCAACGCAGCGCGGCAAGGCCAGGAACAGATCGCCAGTAAAGCCCACATGGTACTGATTGAGATGGTCCCAGGATTTACACCTTTCCACCCACGCTCCACTCTCCTTTCTCTCTCTCTCCCTCCTCAACCGTTGGACATGGTAGTGTAATAAATAGATTGGAGAAACGGACTGGGTGGAGCAAATAGCGATACCTCTGCTTGTTATATACAGTCTTGAAACAGGTTGTTTGGATAAACGATGTGCTAGTTGTGCTAGTAAAGGTTGACCATTAGCATGGAAAGGAGTTGTAGTAATGTCCTGTGTTCTTGACACTGAAAGTTAGGCCAACTAAGGCCATGTTTCAATTGACAAGGAGACGTCACATAGAATTAACTTTCTCTGACACAATTTATTTGATCAGATTAGCCGTATGCCTGACAGTGGTGTAGATGCCTGACAGTGGTGTAGATGCCTGACAGTGGTGTAGATGCCTGACAGTGGTGTAGATGCCTAACAGTGGTGTAGATGCCTGACAGTGGTGTAGATGCCTGACAGTGGTGTAGATGCCTAACAGTGGTGTAGATGCCTAACAGTGGTGTAGATGCCTGACAGTGGTGTAGATGCCTGACAGTGGTGTAGATGCCTGACAGTGGTGTAGATGCCTGACAGTGGTGTAGATGCCTGACAGTGGTGTAGATTCCTGACAGTGGTGTAGATGCCTGACAGTGGTGTAGATGCCTGACAGTGGTGTAGATGCCTGACAGTGGTGTAGATGCCTGACAGTGGTGTAG